>NC_060239.1:36995970-37299005 GCF_021155785.1 Neodiprion fabricii | reverse complement strand
GTGAGAACGTCGCGAAGCTGGAGAAGGCCGACATCCTCGAACTGACGGTTAGGCACCTCCACACCCTGCGAGCCGCGCGCCGTCTCACCCTCACACCCGAGACCAGCTACGCCGATCGTTTTAGAGAGGGGTTCACGCAGTGCGCCCAGGAGGTCTCGACCTTTCTCTCCACCCCCGTCGCCGCCTCCGTCCATCCCGCAGCCGGCGCTCAGCTTATGCGACACCTCGGCGGGTGTCTTAGGAGACTCGAGCAGCCCACCCCCGTTCCGACGCCTTCCACCGCCGTCGCCGCCACCGCCCCCCAGGCCAACCCCGTGCCTCAGAACACTTACACGCCGCCCCAGAGTCCCGTCAGCGTAGCGAGTTCATCCGGCGAGTCATCCGAGTCGTCGACGTCGTCGAGTTTGCCCGTTTGGCGACCCTGGTAGGGGACTCGAATGGGAAGAAGCCGAGGAGTTGGGAGCGTCGATTTAATTGAAACTGTGAAAGTGCGGAGGGGAAGTTCGGGAATTTTTAGAATTTTGTATAAGGACGTTGTTTTTTTTTTTTTTTTTTTTTTATTATGTTTTGCTTTGTTCTCGAACTAGGTTTTAGTTTTTATTATTATTTTTCTTCACTCCTCTTTTCTATTCTCTAAATTTTATACGACAAACAGCGAAGTTAGGGGTTAAATTTTAATTGTTAAATGTACAGGGAGATAGACGGAGAGGAAAAGAGCTGTTTGAACTGATACGCATATATGATATTAATATTTATATACATATATATATATATATAATATAATATAATATAACTTGAATATATTTTGTTGAATAATAAGCTGAAACGACGAATCTACGCGTCTTCCAAATGTTGTAATTTCTAACTATGTACACACACACACACACACACACACACACACATATATATATATATATAGCATTTCTCGCAGCGATCGGATTTAAGGATCGGTTCTTTATTGTTATCCACTAGAACATATATTAGTTACATAGGTTTATTATTATGTTGTCTTCTTATCTTTTTTGCAAATGAAATAATGTCTTTCCTTCTTCACTTTTCTTATTTGTATAATTTCTGTTTTTTTGTTTCTTTGTTTTTTTTTTTGTTTAGTTGACTCTTTCGTGACAATAGGTATAATATAGATTGATCGATACATATGATACGATATGTGTATAATAGTTTATATATATATATAGGTGATGAAGCTTTAATGATGTATCTGTGATAGGGTTTTTTTTGTACCTGAGATTACTATATGTTTCTCGTAATGTGTAATGGTGATGATGATGATAATGATAACGATAATCATTTTTATAACAAAGAATTGACAAAAGAGGAAAACACAACAAATATGATAATTAAGCACATGTGAGATTGATAGAATAGATATTAACTTGTTACATGCTTAAGAGTATTTAGTCGTTAACAACAACCGTTGAATAATATTTGAGTATTTGAGATTAAGAACAAAAACGGAAAAAAAAAAAAAAAAAAACTAATCGAACCAATATGAAACCGTAAACGGAATGAATTGATTTTAAAAATAATAAATTTTCAAACACAAATCTCATACCGTGTGTACTTTACTGCTTGAAATATTTCCTCATCCTGTATAATATTACGAGTACCCCGTATATTCTACCAATTTTCTCTTCTTTCTTACCACCGGAAAAATTTTCTCCGACTTGAATGATGAGTTATTTATTATATGGTAAAACAAAATCCTATGTGCAGCTAAATTTCATACCTACAATAAATCTGCAATAACAACGCGTGAAAAAATTCAATTTAATTTTCATCGTCGTACATGCATACGAGAAAAAGGAACGAAGATGGCGTCGATTTAATTAATACGAGGCGAGTGATTCGGGACTGGTTACAAAAAAAAAAGCTGAAAAGGAAGAAAAGAGAGAGAGGGGGGGGGGAGGGGGAAGAGAGGGAAGGAAAAAAACCAGTTCAATTAGAATTTTCGATCATCGGTATAGAGCAGGTGACAATTTCTTTACGTTGATCAGATTTTTCGGTACAATATATTGCTACACGTGGTGTATTGAAATTCCAGATAATCTGTAACGTCGTTGAGTGACAAAAAACCGTGTCAATCTGTACGGTGTATACAAAACGAAGGTGCGATGGCTGAAACATGCGGCGTAAGAAGAAAGTGAAAAAATGTTTGGGGCGTGGTTGTGAAGAGGTGAAAAGGGGGGGAGGGTAAAAAACCGTTCTAATTACGATACGCGTACAATAATGTAACGCGTACGGCGAACGGTGCCGCGGCTCGTTCAAGGTTTCATTAAATCCCCCGGCATTCGATCCCTTTGTACCGAGTTTTTCACCGAGATGATAGATGCTGCCATGCTTCCTCCGGTCCGGATCGTCGACGTCAGGACAAAGCCGATTGTACGAGAGTATCGTCGATGTGCTCCGGGTGACTTTTGACAGGCGAAAATTGATCGTAACAGCAGGTCGATATACCTGTAACTTAAAAATGAAACAATCGTCAGGAACAATCGCTTCTAACTGACCGACGGGCATCGTCGATTCACTCGATAATTGATTTCCAAAGATCTATAACGATCCAGCGGATTCCGATAGGTGCTGACGCCTTTGTACGGGTGCTAAGCAAAAACTGTAAACGTTTGATCTCGTTTTTTATAATCGTCACACGGTTCCTCGATGCCTCTGTATTTCAGATCCCGGTATAAAGTACCGGATCATAGCTTGAAGAACAGGTCGGTTCGTTTTTACACCCAGACATGATCCAGGTTTTTTCAAACGACGCTGTAAGCTCGGGCTAATGTTACACTTGTTATACGTGCAGTTCAACTATCAAAGTGCGACTTTGTACGTAGCACCAATTTTAACGAAATATTTTCACATCTCGACCGGTTTCGTTTTATGCATCAGGTATTTACAGGTTCTGAAGAACTTGGGTCAAGTATAAGCATCTCACTCCGCCGTTCGTTTTATCTCTAACGTATCGTATCAAGTTTTATTATTCGTTTTAGAACTCGCCGCTTTTTCAAACTTTTACGGAAAAATTGTTATACGGGTAGAATTATTTGCTTGTAAAAAAAATTTGTTAAAGGTCGTTTCGTCATAGCGAGAAATAAAGTTCTCAATGTTTGGAACTCTCTTCGTTTAAAAACCGCAAATTTTATTAATAGCAACAGTTATACTCGCGTCATAGTAATATCTATTTCCGGTCCGGGCTCTAGTTATATACGTCACGGCGACCACGAGACTTACGTCCCAAAAGCAGATTACGCAGGGAGCAAAAACCGCGTGGCGTCTTGTGATTGAATCTGAAATTTATTGCTAGACGATTATCAAAAATCTGGTAAACTTGTATGTATACGATAAAGTGGTATAATAAATATATTATTGTTCGTATCGCTTGTTCTTCATTCGGCACTTTTCGGGTGCGGTCAGCGGTGTTTGAGATTTTTTTAAAATTTTTTCATCACGGGCACGCAATCAGCCAACCTGAAGTGGAATCGTGATTCGCATTTCTATGTATAGACCGAACGTATTTTGTTGCAATCGCACGTATTAATCAAAAGAATTTACACCCATGCGATAAGTATAGAATAACACGTGTAGTATGTAATGTACGTACAGTGTACTTAATATAAGGGCACGTGCCGCGATTTATCATTCGTCGATTTCTCGTCTCGTTAAACTCGTGACAATGAAATTTACCGTGCGTTTTTGTTTTATCACATCATCCGATATCGTCGCGACGCGATATATTTAATTTAAGAAATTTTTTTATCGGACACGTCACGATAAACGGAGAAGAAAAAAAAAACTGTAGACCGAAGTCTGATCACTGTTTATTTTCTCGTTTACAGATAATCGTATCGTTTCATCATTCGAGGATTTGACGGTTGGGATTCTTCGATCGATTAAAAATACTACGAGGAGAAAACAAAATTCTACAAACACAAAGTGCAACGGAAGCACACAGAAGAAGGAGAAGAAGAAGAAAAAGAAGAAGAAGAAGAAGAAGAAGAAGAAGAATTCAAAAGAGCAGTAGACGGCATCGACGAGGTAAGGTAAATTTTATAAATATAAAAAAAATCTTGTCGCCGGTATAATAATAATTATATAACCTACGCTCTGAAAAGTATCTTCATACGTATAGCGAGTTCGAACTTCCGGTTGAAATTGAATTATTATCCTCTTAAGTGTTGGTCCAGTAAAGAGTTTCGACGCCGCAACAGAACCTTTCAATTCCTTAATGAAGTAATAAATTTTTATATTGCCACACGGAGCGGAGCCCGTTTATGTGTATGTGTAATAGCTGCACGCTGGACCTCGTGGGAATTTATGCACACGTCGATGAATTTCGTCGGACTCGCTACCCGCTTCTTCTCGTTCCCCCCATGAGCCATATACGTAGCTACTTTATTTTAAAATCTCCTTATGGGTTTTTAATTGGCCTCTTGGTATTCCGTTCCTTCACCCGCGGTTCTTCGCTTTTATGGACAATATTGTAAATTTGTCTTCCCTCCGCCACCCAGGAGAAAAAATCTGTACGTTAATTTTTCTCTTATCTATTTATTTATTCGTCAGTTTTTAATGTTTCTTTTTATTTCCTTTATTAGGAGTAAAAACGTAATTAACTCAACGCATGAACTCCGCGGTTTAATCGTGCGATTTGATAAATAGAAATCGTAGAATCAAGAGATTCGTCGATTAGTTGACGCTGATTTGTTACGTTCGGAGAAAAAAAAAATCTTGTGCAAACGAATCTATACTTACCTATAATCTCACTCGTGAATATTTATCGACGTCAATCGCGGTGAAATCCATAACAACAGTTTTTAGTACCGAATCAATTCGAGAATATAATAAACCGACCGAACAATCGAGCATCGTATGTAACCAGATAACACCTTTGAATTTGAATTTGACATTTTGAGAAACTGACACTGACGTTTCGAGGTTCGGGTGCAGCGGAGAATCGACGATTGGCGAACATGTCGAGGACGTCCAAGTCCAGGGAGAGTCTGAATTTATCGAGGGGATTATCGAGCGTGCTGATGAGATGCCATCGGCATCAGCTTCAATTTGCTGGCAAAATGAGACCGGGAATAAAATCACTGTCTCCGCGGTGTTTCAGGCGAGTCGGTGGTGCGGGAAAGATGAAAGCGACAGGATGCGAAGACAACGGAACCGGATCCGGCGGTAAAGCGGTCGGACATGGGGTCGTCGAGAATTCGGAGCGTTCCAAAGACGAGGAGAATTTGTCGCAGCAACCCCAACCGCTGGTAGGTGAAGCTGGGCCCAGCGGCGACGAGACGATCAGAACCCCTTTGAGACGCAGCCTCTTCGCCCACGTGGCACCCTACGTAGTCTTCCAGCCTCTCGATGCGAGGGGACCGACACTGCCGAGTGCAATTGGTAGGCACCTGAAGTGGCGAATGAGTCCGATAACACCGCTGCTAGTCCGGCGAACAGTGACGAACTCGGGGTATCGTATGGTGCATCAATCGCCGGAATGGTGCGGGGTCTGGGGAAAGCACATGAAGAGCCTGAACTTCAAGTCGGTCCGCGAGTCCCAGAAGGTAAACCACTTTCCCGGGACCTATCAGCTCGGGCGTAAGGACCGACTGTGGCGGAACCTTAGCAGGATGATTGTCAAGTACGGTAAGAAGGAGTTCGGATTCGTTCCCAGGACCTTCGTTCTCCCGCAGGAACTCAGGTGCTTCAAACAGGTCTGGGAGAAGGCCGCAGGACGCGAGAAGTGGATCATCAAGCCCCCAGCGTCCGCCCGCGGTACCGGAATTCGCGTTGTTCATCGCTGGTGCCAGATCCCGAAGAAGAAAGCCGTCATCGTCCAGCAATACCTCTCGAAGCCGATGCTCATCGACGGCGCGAAGTTCGACCTCAGACTCTACGTCCTTGTGACCAGCTTCAACCCCCTCAGGCTCTACATCTATCCGGACGGCTTGGTCCGTTTCGCCTCCGAGAAGTACGTCGAGGACTTGAACTGTCTGAGCAACCGGTTCATGCACCTGACCAACTACAGCATCAACAAGGCCAGTGCCAGCTACACAAGCAACGACAGCGCTGACTCGTGCGCCGGGCACAAGTGGACCCTAAAAACTCTCTGGTCGTACCTCAGGGAAAAGAAGAACGTCGACGTGGATCGACTCTGGGTAGCGATGAAGGACATCGTCGTTAAGACGATGGTCTCGGCCGAGGCCTCTATCGACTCGCTCACCTGGGGTAACGTCGCCTCGAGGTACACCTGCTACGAGCTCTTCGGAGTCGACATCCTCCTCGACGAACACCTCAAGCCTTGGCTTCTCGAGGTCAACATCTCGCCCTCGCTCCAGTCCTCGTCACCGCTGGACGTCGCCGTCAAGGCGCCGATGATCAGGACCGTGTTCAATATCGTTGGCTTCCAACTTCCGCCGGCCGCGATGCCTCCCGCTATTCTCGAGGAGTTCGCCAAACGGCACAACCTCGATCCTGTTCGCCAGGACTTGAGGGTCCACCACGTCAGTCTCGATAACGCGGAGAAGACGAAGCACAACTTGTTCTCCAACCAGCACAAGCGGGAGAGGTACCTTCAGGACATAATCGAGGACCTCACACCCGACGACGTAAGAAACCTGATCATATACGAGGACGAACTTACGCAGCTCGAGTCCTTCGAGAAGATCTTTCCGACCAAGACCAGCCACGAGTACCTCCAATACTTCGAAGTTCCGAGGTACTACAACAAGCTCTTCGACGCATGGGAGACAAAGTACGCAGATAACAGGACCGAGGGCATCACCAGGCTTCAAAACTTGTGCTTGGCGAAGTACCATTTGATTCAACCGGCAAAAGCGGTAGTTTAGATAGACGATAGATAGTTAGGCAAACGCAATTATCGAAGAGAGGGGGGGGGGGGAAGGACGACTATTCGTCGTTGGTGCATGACTCCTAATTTTTATAACTTGGTAACAACTTGAGTGCCAATTTTTATAACTTCGTAACAACTTGACTGCCAATTTTTATAACTTCGTAACAATTCGACTGCCACCTCGATATAGAGACGTGTCAAATTTTTATCTGAATGTTGTAGAAACGAATTAGTTTATCCCGCTGCCTCATTGTGCTATGTCTTATGACTATTTCTCTTTCTCTCTCTGACTCTCTCCCTCTTTTTTTAATACCTACATTTTTTTTATTTTTCATGTTTAATCATCGTCTATTATAGACTTATCGTGTCACACATTATACGGAATTACAATACTTGTATATACATTACGGCGGTCTTCATTTGGGTGTCGGAAAAATTTGCTCCTACCGATCTGTTCCAAATCATTCAAAAAAAAATTTGTTCAAAATTTCAAGTCTCTATGTCAAATGGAACACCTGCCAAACGAAATAACTGGTTATAAAAACTACATATATTTTAAATTTTAATCTTTCAGACAGACCTTAAGGCACGTGTTCCAGTTGACGTAGAGGCTTCAGACTTTACATAGTTTTTTTTTTTTTTAATGATTTGAAAAAGGTCTGGGGGGTGTTCCAATAAAAAATTTTTCGACTCCGAAATAAGGACTACCCTAATATACGTATAATGTGCGAATGCACATACACGTATACGGTGTTACGTGACATGGTGAAATTATTTTTAAAACAACGATGTGCCTTACGAAACATAATTGAATATATTTCTAAGTAAAGGCGATTATTAGTTTTACGAAATAAAATACTCCATAAAACCCGTTACATCCATATTATGCTGTAATACCAGTAAATCTCATTTACTAGCAATCGGTACCCAACGTGGTAATCAAATCTTATCCATTATCGATGCATTTCGTTTTTTCTCATGCAAGCAAATCTGATGTTTATTTTTCCCCATTGTTACGCTTCACAAGAAAATAGTTAACCCTGGACAATCGGAAGATACAATTTTAATTGTCTCTAAAATAAGGAAAAAATCTTCAATTGCACGGTACGTGAGATAATTCTCAGGGTGTTTACCCATATACTGTGTAAACGAGCCTGAGATTATTCCGTCCGCTTAAATTACAAGAAAAAGAAGCCGGACGCTGCAACCTTATCCCGAAAACGAGTTCATCGGACTTTCTATAACTGGTTTGACGCGTAGCGCGTATCAGTTAATAAGTTTTTGGCCATACCGATCGGTAGCAGAAGGGTTGATACTTCTCGTGGTGGATCAATGATTGTCTCAATATTGGTAAATACCGCATACATGCGGAACCTATTTACGTGCAGGTAAGCGAAAACCCCGAACCAGTTCCAGGTAGGTGGATAATTATACCACAGTAAATTGTGGACATTTTTTCAACACTATAAATAAATTCGGATAAAGTAAGCGGTGTCGGTAATAACAGTTATTTACCGAGAACGATAAGTGATGCCAATACTGCACGAGGCATTGACATGACTTGCACGGCGATTCACACGTGTGAGCGAAGCATTGAGTAGACGTTGATGTTCAGTCGAGCCTTTAATGGGTTCTATTCATCGGGCGATATTCATTCCAATTTGGGAATGAAGCGGAAAATCTCTGCCGCCCGTACACGGCCAGCTGGTTTTGTTCAACCGACCGGTCACTTTGGTGTTGATGATGCTGAACGACCGGGTATAAGGTGCATGGGTACCGGATCAAACGAGTCCGCTGTCCGGGTATAATAGACAAACGATAAACATCGCGCTGGTTGGTAAACTCTTTCGAAAATTCTCCGTCCAACTCGATCGTACGGACTGATGCAACTTACTCGAAACTCGTTATGCACAGTCTCCGAGTTATGACGAGGCACGTCATTCGCCCTCCAGATTAATTCTTATCTCTTCCATTCCCTGCCGAGATAGTCGAAACCTTCGGTTTAGCTCGTGACACGTCGTGTCGAGGAATTATTCATTCCTATTCTCCAGAATGAGACAAAATCTCTATTGGACCAGTCAGACTTGTATGTATACACCGGAGTAAAAGCACACGACATCGTTAATGCTATTCATGCATAAATTAGAATAATTACCGACGTACTGACGATCTGTTTTGCACTATTACACCATCGTGTATGCTTGGATATTTCGGTTTATCGATAAAAGTCGCGAGAAGTTAATCGCGTGGTTACGTGTCAGTTGAAAAAAAAAAAATCGACTACGATGAGTGGACAAGTTCACTTTCGTGGATACGGATCATCCGTCCGAGGAGCGAAGCTCTTTACAAAAAAATTTTTTGGCATGTTATAAATAGTTCTAAATTCTCTGTAACCAAAATTAAAGTAAAGCTCAAGGTCATTAATCATGAATTTCTAGGCGTTAATAGATACAACAGTGTAAATTTTCCGTGCAATTTGACAGAGATGAAATCGGTCTCGACCGAAACCGAAGGCGGAAAGTTGAAAGATTGGGGAGGCGTGGGGGACGATGCAAGGTACGCGTACATCGAACTGGTGGACTTGATACCGAGTCAACCGAAGAAGCTGATCAAGCTGGACGGCGACGGTGATAAAAGCTGGAAGTTACCGATGCGAAAGAGCCTCTTCGCCCACGTGCCACCTTACGTGATATTCCACTTGTACAGCGTGAAGATGCCGTATGGACTGCCGGCTGAAATAACGAATCACATGCAGTGGCGGTGCGCGCTTCGTTTCATGCCACAAATGGTCCGCAGAACGGTGACAAACTCGGGTTTCAACGTGATAAGAAAGAGCGAAAAATGGATGGGAAGCTGGGGCGCGCCTCTGCCGGTAATGCAGATCAAGGCGTTGAAGACATTTCAGAAGGTGAATCACTTCCCGGGAACTATTGAAATCTGCCGGAAGGATAGACTGTGGAAAAACCTGAGCAGGATGATGCAGCGGTTCGGTAAATCGGAGTTCAACTTCACCCCGACTACGTACGTTTTTCCCGACGACAAGAGACGATTTCAAAAGTTCTTCGAACGTAACGGAGGGATCTGGATCACCAAACCGCCGTCCGGGTGCGCTGGGAACGGGATTCGCGTCGTCTCGAGGTGGTCCGACATCCCGAAGCGCTGCCCCTTGGTCGTTCAGCGGTACGTAAGGCCGCCGCGACTCATCTATGGCGTGAAATTCGACATGCGACTTTACGCCCTTATCACCAGCGTCGACCCCCTTCTGGTCTACCTCTACTCCGAAGGGTTGGTTCGGTTCGCGACGGCCAAGTACGTCGACGACGTCCACCATCTTTACGACAGGTTCATGCACCTCACAAATACCTCGGTCAACAAGTCCAGCCCCACCTTCAGACCCAACGACAGCATCGACAAGTGTAAGGGCAACATGTGGTCCCTCAACAGTCTCTGGGCTCACTTGGCCAGCAGACAACGCGTCGACGTACCCAGACTCTGGGAGAAGATCAAGGACATCGTTGTCAAGACCATCGTATCCGCGGAGTCGGTGATCGTTCGGAGCTCCAACGCCGCCCTTCCATCACCCTACAACGCCTTCCAGCTTCTCGGCTTCGATGTCATGCTAGATGAAAACCTCAGGCCCTGGCTTCTCGAGGTTAACAATTACCCATCGATGGATCCCGACACCCCCTTGTGTTCCATAGTGAAGGGCGAGCTGGCCAGAGACGTTCTGAACATCGTTGGATTCCAGATACCGGACACCATTCCGGACGCAGAGGTCAAGTTACTGACCGAGAGGTACGGTCAGTCCCCGATTTGCCATGACCATCGTCTTTACGCGACGACTCTCACTCAGGACGAGAAGGACAAACATGAGAAATTCGCTGTGGTTGAAGTCAGACAGGATTACCTCGAGTCGATTCTCGCCACCCTGACGCCAGACGACGTTAGGCGGCTGATCAGATACGAGGATGAGGCGACCCAGGTTGGTGGCTTCGAGAAGATATTTCCAACGAGAAGCTCGCACAGGTATCATAAGTTCTTCGACAAGCTGAGGTATTACAACAAGCTCCTTGACGCTTGGGAAGAAACTTACTGGCCCAACAAAGCGGAGGGATTGTCGAGGCTACAGAAATTGTGCAGGGAAAAACGTCATCTGGGTGACTTGAAGAATCAGGCAGAATTGCAGAGTGTACTGTGAAGTGAAATCATCCTCGTGGCTCTCCGTTTGTGCAAGCAAAGTTTTCTCGACGTACAATTATTCAACCGATGTAAGATGAAGTTTGTAGATGAATAAATGTCGAATCACCCTACGTAAATGCAAACATACTGCGTTATTGTTGCGACACCTTATCGCGGCTGCATAACGCGCTCCGGACTTGACCATGGAGTGCATATCTTGTGAGTTTGTTGAAGCGAGCAACAAACCAGTTATCAACTACTATTCCTCATGCCTCGTATTTTATCGAGCGGCGGGAGCGAGATAGAAGTTATCGCGGATGCATAATTCATGAGGTGTAATAACTCAGCGGGCGTGTATTTTGTGTGAGAAACTCTGTGCAAATGATCGCACACATGTATTTATCGGTAACACACGTGCCACAATACACATCTCTCAAATATATTACTTTCACACGTGTATAAGTTCTGACAAGAAAGCGCCAGTGGCTATTCAGAGAAGTTTATTGTTGGTGTTTTTCCCCCTTCGGACAAGCACTGACACCTTGAATCACCTGAAGCTAGCTGAGATCGATCGATTCGGTGATCCGTCTAACCTCGTAAATCGGACAAGAAAACGGGAGATAAAAATGGCAAGGACAAGAAATTGTCGTTGATAAATTAAAAACTAGTGACAAGTCAAAATTTTGAGTGTGACAGGGTGATCTAATTCGTTCACAATGGTACGAATAACGTCAACGGAAATGAAGGGTGGATACGTATCATCTTGTTACGAAGACATGTTCAGTGAAAAGCCGTTCATCTACAAAGACGTGACAAAAACGTTGATCCTTTCGGCAAAACGGAGATCGAAGAAGTCGACGTCTCCGCTACGCGAAAGCTGGTTTCCTCTACGTAAAAGCCTGTTTCCTCACGTGGCACCCTACGTGATATTCCAACTCTACGACGGCACGAAGATCTTCCCTAAGGCTTCCTTTCCAAAGGAGATATCGGAGCATCTGACCTGGGAGGTGGGAACATCGACGCCGTGGATAGTGAGGAAGACGGTCGAAAGCTCAGGGTATCGTTTGGTGCTGGGGACCGAAGACTGGTGCGGGACGTGGAGCGAGTGCAAGTACACGTTCTGCTACAAGATGCTGAAGCGGCACCAGAAGATGAACCACTTCCCAGGCACTTACGAAATCGGACACAAGGACCGACTCTGGAAGAACATCAGCAGGTTGCGGGCGAGGTTCGGCAAACGGTGCTTCGCCTTTATCCCACGGACCTTCGTCCTGCCTACGGATTTCGATCAGCTGCGACGAGTCTGGGAGTCGAACAAGCCCAGGAACAAATGGATCTTAAAGCCACCGGCCTCCTCCAGAGGCCGAGGAGTCTCCGTGGTAAGCCGGTGGACCCAGATTCCGCGAACGCAGAGCTTCACGGTGGTCCAGCAGTACCTCTCAAGACCGAAACTGATAAACGACTCGAAGTTCGACCTGCGGATTTACGCCCTCATCACCGACTTCGATCCGCTCAAGATCTACGTCTACTCCGAGGGGCTGGTCAGGTTCGCGAGCGCGAGGTACGACCGAGCTAACGTTAGTCTGACCAACAAGTTCATCCACTTGACAAACTACAGCGTGAACAAGGAGTCGATGGACTACGTGAGCAACGACTCGATGGACCAGCCAAAGGGGCACAAATGGGCGCTGAAGTGTCTGTGGCGGTATCTCAGGGCGCAGCAAGTCGACGTCGACGGTCTGCGAACGAAAATCCACGACATAGTAGTCAAGGCCGTTATCTCGGGCGAAAGTTCGGTCCACTGCTTTTCGAGGGTGCATCTCGCGCCCGGGTCTAAACACAACTGCTTCGAGCTCCTCGGGTTCGACATCCTCATCGACGAGAACCTGAAGCCCTGGCTACTCGAGGTGAACATTTCGCCCTCTTTGCACGCCCCATCCCCCCTTGACGTTGGGGTGAAAGGTCATCTCGTCAGAGACGTTCTGAACCTGGTTGGATACCGCGTGCCGCCTCCTGTTCTCCGCAAAATGGCCGAACGTCGCGACCTTGGCTTCTTTTATCAGGACTTCCGAGCCACTGAGAAGCCGCTAAGCTCCAAGGAGAAGCGGAAACAGATGCAGTTCATGTACCAGCGGGAACGCGGGGACTCGAAACTCGGTTCCATACTCGAACATCTCACTCCTGATGACGTCAGGAGCCTCGTTCATTACGAGGACGAAGTCGCCAGGCTAGGACAATTCCTCAAAGTCTTTCCAACTCCGGGGACTCATTCTTATTTCAGGTACTTCGAGGCGCCCAGGTACTACAACTTGCTCCTTGGTGCTTGGGAAATCGCTCACGGACACAATCGGAAGGCGGGTATTGAACTGCTCAGGAGTCTGTGCGCGAAGAAGTACCATCTCAGATGATAGTGGATAGGACATTTTCATCGTGATTCTTTCTTTTTTTTTTCCTATACAACGTACTGGGTACTTCTTACAGATACACTATAACCGTGTGGTACGATCAATGATAAGTGTTGTGAAACTTTGCTGAAGCTTCTGTTATTCTCTAAGTTTGTTGTTAGAAAGCACATATGTCCCACAGATTGTGAGTTTATGCGAATACACATGTAACTGCAACGTCACAGTTCGATGACTTGGTTATTTAACATTTTTTTCTAGACGCAGATAGACCTGTTCGATTTTCAAATAGGTGCATCATTGAATCAGGAACTGAAGATGTCAATCAAGGTGAAAACCAGTACTATTCATACAATTGATTCGCAGCCGGTATTATATGGAGCGAGATTCTCATCTTGTATTCACGTGAAGTTCCGACCAGTTATTTTATAGTTTTACGCTTTTTTTCATGCATGGTTTCCGTACACAAAGTACCCGTTTCTATGACGGAGTACAGAAATAACCACTTTTAAGTTCTAGGAGTACGTAATATACTATTTTCGCGTATATAATGAAATCTCTGTAGTGCCGGAATAAAGTGACATCAGCCGCCTTTGTAAGAACATCGAGTTTCACGGCTATAAAGCCTGATGCCGAGATTAATAAATCCTTACTGACAGTTTAATGTCTCTATTGTGTCTATCACGGTCGACGAGACGCAACTTAACTTTATTAGAAACGTTATATTAATATACACATGTCTGTACATAAGCATGTATAGGGTATGTATGTATACATATATACCGGGGCTCGGATTTCTTCGCTTCCGCCCTTCAAATTCAATTACTAAATCTGTTTCGTCACTTAAAGAATCATATATCAATTATTATCCAGAAACAACCAGCCGACCGCAGATCACGTATAATATTACCCGAGACACCCGGCTATCAGTGTCACGTCCAACCGTATTTCCTACATTTGGTACGAGTATTTTATTTTCACAAACATAATATCGTTTTCGTCGAGTCGTCGATTCCGCGAAACCCTTTTTAGTCATCCTGATAAAAAAACCAAGAAAAAATCGGCATTTCGAGCTAAGTCAAATCACTCGCTGTTCGTGTAATTAAACTAAACGAACGTATGAATAAATAAATAAATGAAACGCGATTGAGCGTGTGTCCGAATCCCTGCGTTATAAACGTCGTTTGAAGACAATGAACGATGCGGTGTGTATACACGCTGCAGCGGAGAGATGTCACGAGTCAATGAATTGATATCGTTATTGTAACAACATAATAGAGATATTTTCTTATTGAGAGTTGGGTGTCCGCACTGCGCGGCGCGGCGCGGCGCGGCTTGACTCGGCTCGGCGTTAGCTCGTGTATGCGTTGGCAGTGCAGGCTTTATGAATGGATTCATTCATACGAGCCCGATGTGAGCGTATTATGTAACCCTAGGGGGCTGCTATGCTATACACACAGGGTCCAGCAGTGAATAAGGCCTGCCGGACAGTCGGGCGCGCCTCTGTCCGTCCTCGTCACTGTTCGTATAAAAATACAACCTGCAGCTCGTCAATTTATTCGAACGCTGAATGTTTCCTGACATTTGTTGTGGTTGTTTTTGTTTTTGTTTTTTTTTTATTTCTTATTATTTTTTCTTTTTTACATTACATCACGTATTTTTCTGTTTCTGCGTCGAATCATTTCAATCCGTTCTTCCATTCCCGATATCGAATGTAATATCTTAATTATTCTATAATATATCGCTTCCGCCAAGATTCTATATATGTGTACACAGTGATATAATTTAAACGCTGCGAAGATCTGGCAAACTTGAAAATCTTCTTCGGAGAGGAAGAGACGAAGGTTGGTCGCGGAAAGATTTATCAAAATTAAATATCCTGTTGAAAGTTTTTGCCCTTCAAGTACGGATTTTTTTTTCTACACACTTCTTTACAGTAGTTTACCGATAAAAAAAAAGCTGTTGTAAAAATCTTTCGGAAAATGAATTGGTGTAATCCTACAATGTCGATTGTAACTTTCCAACTTTCCATTATTTATTTCTCCCTCATTTTTCCTGACAAAGAAAAAATTACAAAAAAAAAAAAAAAAACAACAACAACGAGAAAAATGCGTTACGGACGTCGCTATCGCCTGTTTCCTTTTATATTATTTTTCCTGCTCTACGTCGGAATAACCGAGCTTAATTACACCGAGACGCGGTGTTACAATATCCGTTCCGCCGAGACCTCAAATCTCGTTACTCAACGTCTACTTCGATTAGCAGTCTTGTATAGTGGGTAACAGTTATTGTAAAACAACATTTCACAGCGTGTACGTATACACACATATTGATAGATGCATAGGTTATGTATGTAATGTAAGTTCGAATCGACCGGATGCTTTAACTAGTCTCTGCTTAATTAACGGTCCGACGCTTAACCCGAGCCATTTTGTTCTGACGCGATACTTTGCGAGGTACGTAATTTACAATCAATTTAGTTTTTTGTTTCCCATGTACTTCTCGGACAGGCTAGCACATTACCTCGGAAGCTGTCCGCCGATATGCTTATTTATACTTCCTTGCCCCCAATTAACGGGTTCGTCCCGAATTCATCCATTCACCGAGATCCAATGAATCGTGTCACGGCGAAACGAACTCATTGTAAGACGAATATTGGCGGCTTGTGCAAATATTCTCAAAAATGTTTGCCGAGTCAGAAGTTCAGATTTTTTACAATAATTTTTTGGTCGACAGGTTTTTGATTTTAGAAGATTGCGAACTAAAGTATACGGAGCTTGTGCTTCTTGAAAATAATTTTCACCAACCCAGATGTTAAAAATGAGAAAACTGAATTTAGTTTCAATATTGAAAGACAGATAAATTAACCCTAGTCACCCGCACTATTTTTTGGAACACGTAAAACACGCACATGGGTCACTCGCTTCCCTGATGTTTTTCATTCGCTTAAAAGATTTCCGAATTACCGTACAAGCATTATACTTTGTATAACCAGCGATATTTGTAATTGAATCTTTTTTTTTTCATCGTGTCACTAAAATTCTGAAATGGTCTAAAAACGCCGTTTGCAAATGAAAATACATCGTTTCGGGAAGACACGAGTGAATCACGCGCGCGGCCCTGGTATTAACGTTCAATAACGCTTCTTGGCAAGGTCTGTTGTGATGTAACAATGATGAAAAAAATTGTGCAGGTCGGAACTTGACGAGAATTGAAAAATCGCGTGTCATCGACGCAAGGTGGACAAACGATGACGCAACGAAAGCAAGACGAGCAAAAAGAAGAAAGAATAAATTCGAGAATCTGTCGGGGATTCCCGTCCGCATGAATTCCGCAATAGCACGGCTACACGAATAACCTCTGAATCGTTCTTGTGAGTCCGTAACGAGCGCGTCTTCGAGTTTTAAAAGTCGCGCGAGTATGCGTAACGATACGCGCGTCGCGTGCCCCGCGCCCGCGTTTTGTTTTGGGAAGAGTCAAAGCGTCGGGTTCCCACGGCCGCGGCATCTCTTCTTCCGCCAGGCGTCATATGTATAGCGACGCGGATGGAGTCGGTTGGAACGCGCAGTTTGCCAATTGAGAGGTTCGCGGCGAATGTGACGCGAGGCACGCGTGTGCGTGCAAAAGCACGCAGCAACCGCGGCTGCGCGCCGCCGATGACCTTAGAGTCCCTGCAGAGAGGAAACTCGCTCGCTCGGTTTTGTCACCGCCTGTACTTACCGCGTTTCAGCTCGCGCGAGACACACGCTACGCTCGTGCGCTCGGTGGCACGCTATCGTTGCCCCCCCCCCCCATACCTTGAGCCCTGGGGCACGGCTCAGTCAACGAGCGTTTTATGGTCTACACGTCGGCTCGATCGGTCCTTTCCAGTGATGCGGGGGCTATTATAAGTGCAACGCGCAAGTCTGCAGGACTCGTCGTATACCTACTAATTAACGCACCGGGAGAAAACGGTGAAATTTATATAAAACCGAGTTACCGACCGCGCATGCGCGAGGAATGGTTGAGCTCTATTGGTCGGCGAGATCGTACTTGGCGATTTATATTTGTGTCCGGAAAGCAGGGTAGCCAACTTAATCGAGGAACTCTCCTCGGGGTCGAGTATGTAATTTCACTTTTCACATTTTTCACCGTCCAAGTATTGACTAAACTTTGCAAACCAATCAGAAAGCTTGGATGGTAGGAAACGTGAAAAGTGAAATTGCATAATCGATTCCCTGCGTCAAATAGCGAATTTAAACAACGTTGTTTCGATGCCTCGCTATCAGTCATCGGTCGTCAGTCAGTCAGCGATAAAGTTTGCCTAGCATTCCCGAATCTCTAATAGACATCAACTAGTTGATGTCCCGTTAACCTGTAAGAATTCGCATCAACTACAGAATTTCAACGAGTTGTTGGGGTGGCAAACCTGCATGAAAAAAGGACAAAACTCGCGCGTGCGGAGGCACTCGACGTTCGATCTGCCAGGTTTCACCGTTTCCCCTTGATACAAGAATAAGAGAAATTACGAAAGTACGATATTATCCGTATTCTTTTATTTTCTTTTATATCTTCACGGCGGAAGCAGCGTCCCTGCTCAGGCATAGAAACGGGCGTTACGTAGACGCGCGACTACGTGCTCAATGCGAGACCGCGCGGCGTGTCGTGCATCTCCTCCCTTGAATCACAATGTCGACGGGTTTCTAGCTGCATAGAATCACGCCACCTTGATTCTCTTTAACAGTTTTTATGTGTTCCCCACCCCCGCCGCCCCCTCCGTCACCCCTCGTCGACGTCGCTGGATATTATCACGCACTTTATTCCCATATAAATGCATCGTAACGCACGAGCCTCCTTTGTACAGGTATCGGAGAGGCTACATGGTGTATGGCTTATATACCGTGTATATGTACCGGGAAAATCTCTTGAAATTTGAAAATCAACTGCGCATGCGCCAAGTAATTCAATCTCATTGGTCGGCGAAATCTTCCCGCAACGATAATTTTGTCTGCGATGCAGACGGGCCAACGTACGCAAAATGTGTACGTTTAAATTTTCCAAGCGCGCAAGTATTAAATTCCGACCGTTCTTCGAAAAATCAACTTTCAGACCCGATAACAAATGCTTCCCCAAACCTTTCCGAGTCACTGCCTCAATTATTTGAGATTCTAACCTCGAAAATTCGTATCAACTACATCGCCGCCAGAAACAAAGTTTGATGGCTGAAAACTCGGGATGGCCGGCCTGCACGAACTCGCGCATGCGCGGTTGATTTTCAAGTTTCAAGAAATTGTCTCGGTATAATATGCATCGACGGTCATGGTGACGAGGACCATGATAATTATTATTTGATAATTACATTATTACGCTATGTAAAAGTAACGTGAATAATAGCGGCAATGATCCTGATAATAATAATGATGATCGGAAAAGTACAGTGTAAAATGTATTAGTCACGTAATTAGCAGACCATGATTGTCAACTTCGTATTATTCGTATGCAGTGGGTAACACCGTATGACATATATTTATGTCTGCTCGCGTGTATTTAGTAGTTGTACGTATCTACAGCCTAATTGCAAGTCTATGTAGAGGTGTACGTGTATATACGAGCTCGTAATCGTGAACGCAATCATGGAATCGTTGCTCGAAACAGCCGACATGACGCCTCATATTTCACACGTACGTTTTTTCTTTCGCATACAATTCTCCTGATTCGTATGCTATATATGCACGGTAACTCGTTTATTTTAATTCTTCCACTTTACCGCGCCTTAAGCGAGCGACCTCCTCATATACTTTTTGGTTTATGGTCTTGAAGTTATTATAGGTGAGCGTAATTAGCGATGCCGCAATTGCAATCAATTCATTGTGATTCGGGACTTACGTACTCTTTTAATGTAACCCTGTTTCAATGTATCTTAAGTATGTCAAAATACTTTTTTTTCTCTCTCTTTCACACGTGATTCCAATCTATCAGCAGTCGTTCTTCTTTCTTCGAGGTCACTGACTCATCTGTCAGGAACTCACCTTCTCCTGTGTAATATTCTGACAGAAACCTCGACCCGTTTTTGTCATAAATTGTGCCTTGCGAGCTTTGTGCACATTTGCAATTTGTCTGATGCTATTTATTTCGATAATATACCAGCTTTTAGACATCTGGAATCAATGAAATTTTCGCATCGTCAAAAGTGTAAGTAAAAACTTAAGAAAACTCAATACAAAATCAACAGACTTTGTAGCTGAATTAGTCATACCTCAGAACTTTTCGTTTTTCGTTACACCTGTGACATCGCAGTTATCAAAAACAATGTATTAGAATCAATTGATCAGTCACATGTTAATTGTTTCTTTACAGTTACGCAAGAAATCATCTGATATGGCCCGTCAATGATTGCGGAAAAAATAGCGTCATCCATACAGGTATCCTAGGTGATAATGAGATATAACGACTCAGTTGAAACATCGTGCTGCATTTTTTTAATTTGCGATATTGTACAGTCTATAATTGATAGGATCCGTGATTGGATACGTATATATCGAAACGCATATATTTCGTGTTTACTATTGTTTGTGTACCTATGAAATGATCGCGTGAGCTGTGCATATTCATACTAATCTAGCATGCATAAGTTTTCCCTGTCGCATATATATTCTTTCTGGCATTCTGATCAATAGGTCATAAAATCTCATCCACCTTGTTGCTTTGCAGTTGAACTTGCGATAAGCACAACAAAGAAAATTTCTTCAATTTACTGCATGATGTGTTTTGTTTATTGTCATTTCGTTATTGTTATAATTATCATCAAACAAGTATGATTGTACTATGCTACGGTATTATAACATGATTTTCGGATATTTTTTACGAAACTGAAGATTCGCTGTTGACACAGTAAATCTATTCTTAATATTACAACTGCTCACTGACTTATTTATTTATTAGCCATCAGCCGACGGTAAATAACACATATCCAGAATCGTAACGTCGTTTCAAAATGACGCTTATAATGGGATCAGTCCTATACGTCACGTAAAAAGTATAAATAGGACACGAAGTGTAAATTCGTATAGATCTGTAGATAAGTTGCAAGCCAGTGAAAGTTTAAATGAGATAAAAAAAAATACAGAATAACTTTGATTTCATGGATCGAAACAGAGCAAAACGAAATTAGTGCCAAATCAACGATGAAGTATAAAAATAGGCTGCAAAGAATTGACAATACAGCCTACGACTAATGACTAACTGATATAGACAGTGTAGCAGCATTCTTGGGTCTTCTTCTCTCTCTGACTGTAGCTTCGATCAATTAACTCGCGTTGCAAGTACACGGAAAAAGACAATTCATTGAATTCGTACAAAACTTCAACTATAATATTCAAGCGCGCGAAATCCTTTGGTGACAAGTTTTTGAAATCACGTAAAATTCCTGAGATCTTTTGAATATCCTGAAAGCTTTGAAATCATGTGATAAAATATTCGTTTGAAATCGTGCGATTTTCGAATCTGGTATACATATAGGTGTTCGGTATCGGAAATTCTATACCGATTTCCCGCAAGAATCTTTCCATCGCTACTTCCGTTATACCAAAATACCGTTGTTTCGGTTAAAACCGTAATTTCAAACAAGAAAAAGCCGATTCCTACTGAACGCCGAATATTCAATACACGTGTGTAAAATGCTGATCGAATATCTTGACATAGTACATCCTATCAAGGAAATCCACGCAATCAAGCTCGAGTAACTTTATGATCAGGAATATCAACGTATTCGATATTTCAGTGTTTCGGTATCGAGAGCTGACCCTCATGCCGTATTATTTTGCAAAGAAATCACCTAAAAATATTCAATCTAACATCCCTAGTGTACACACCTACAAGGCATAAAACCCGACTAGTCTGTCAAGTTTTTTTTTTTTACGATCAACAGGCATCGTTCACTGAGCACGTATCAGAGTCTGGCGATTCAATCCCCTCGAGGCTCACCGCACAGTAACAATTAAAATTTCATACCCCGTAGTTGCGCGAATTCCTTTTGGAACGATGCGCGCAACACGTTGCCCGCTCATAATCAGAGACGAATACCGTTCGTCACGAAGAGGGCGCGGCGGGTGTGGTGGGGGGGGGGGGATGAACGGCGAAGCGACTCAAGGGTGCGTCGAAGAGCGCATGCGCGGAGGCTAACTCGCCTGGAACGCGACTGCAGCGGCGCTTAGTGGTCTATTTTCCGGGGCGGGTGTGCGTGCGGGGTGAAGAAACGAGCACGGGTGTTTGAGGCCGAGGCACCCCGCGCCAACCACCTGACGCGACCCGGCCGTGGGAACGAAAAACCACCGTACATTCAGGGGCCTCGTGTGCGTGCAGTCGGGGCCTCATACATCCAGCGGAATCCAATCTCGCAGGCGCTTATGGTCGGGGACATGCCTCCGCACACCCGGTCACGTGACCGAGGCTTCAGGGCTGAAGGTCGAAACTGTTAGTGCTCGTTGGAGATTTCTTGTTTTTTTTTTATCACCCTTTTTTGGGCCCTGGAGTTAAAGAAGAGTCAGGGGGACTTGGGGGCGGAAAGAGAGGGACCGTTTTAGTTCATTACCTAATGCACCGATTCGTCGAGGCTTTGCTGGCAACGCGAATAATGATCGGTTCGAGGGTAAGCTTGACCTTGGTCTAGTTACACTAGCGGACGATTGTTCAAGCTGAGAAACAGACATTTCTTGGAAATATACTTCAACGAAATGAATTTTTCTGGCGTGTTCGATGATGAATAATCGATCATGGTATAGTTTAGTACATAAAGAATGATAGTAAAAATTTTACAAAAAATAACTGCAGTTAGTACCGTTGTAGGATAATCATAAAGTCACTGTCAAGAGATTAACAATTTTGAGAAAAACTTGTTTTAAGCTGAGGAATCTTTTAAGATACTTCAATTCATAGGAACGGAACATGTCTCCGAGTTGAAAGAACACACACGTCGAATTTGATCCGTTTGACTCGACTGCGGGATAAAGATCTTTGACGACGAGCTTGGAGTTGTAATTTCGGAATTAAAAATTATCGATCCGGAATTACAGGCTGTGACGAAGATCCAGGAGACTCTCGGTATTACAGAAAACCTTCGATTAGAGGTACCAGACTTTCACTTTTATTTGATGACCCAAAGAAACGGCAAGACGAATTTCAAGATTCGTCTTCCATTTACTTTCCTTGCGGTTTTGTCGGGCTTCTTTGCGTTTTAAGTTTCGTAATTCTCGTCCAGTTGCACCGTCGATTCTTCCGAGACAATTTAGATTTGTGATTCGTCATATTTGTGAATTCTGTGCAATTTGTAGCAGCAATTCCTCAGCTGCATCTCTTTGTGTTTTTTTATAAATCCCCCGACCTGCACTCGACCATATAATTATCATCGAATCATAAATCACCGCTAACAATTGCTCATTTATTTTCGGTTTCCCGTAAATATTTCATTACATACGATGCGTATTTCCAAGCAAAGATCACAGAACAAGGTTGGCCATTATCTATACAAACTCCGAAGTTCCCTCGTCATTATGTACCCGTATACCCATGTATAATCGTTTGGTACGAAATTTCGAAGGTAGATAATTTCGTCCGAAAGTTCGACGTTATTACAATATCTCTGTTCGAACGGACCACCAATTACAATAATTACACTACAATAATGATAAGAATAATAACAAACAATCTGCGCACAAGCGCGAAGCTAGAAACTTTTTTCACCAGAGATTTCGGGGACCGATCGTCCATCCGATTTCCCTTATTAGCGGGTCGTTCACAGGTGATTGAATTTGTCCTGACACGTGTCTGACCCGTGTGATGAGGACGGTGCCGGATGCGTCCGATGTTCAAGGCGACGATACGGGCGAAGCTGCGCCATAATTAGAACCGAACATCGCGTTTTTCAATTAAAAAACCCGCGCAGCCAGAAGACTCGGCGCTCCGCGAAGCGTAACGACGAATTCTATTACGTGTGCGAAATTTCTAGGAACATATATAAAGGATGATCCGTAATCCGCGGGATGATAAAAAGGCTGTCGTCGCACCGGCGAGACGCGCATGACATTTTGCCGCAGCGGGATCGTCAAAAATGTAACGAATTGTTCGAGTTACCCAAGTCTCTGGCTTTTTTTTTTTTCTTTATTATTTTTTTTTTTTATCTTCCGCCTCTCAGTCTATGCATCTCGTATAGATATATGTGTAATTCTCACACGCGTCTCGCCATTTCGGTTCCAGCAGCCAGCCAGGCATCCAGCATCGTCATCATCATCATCATCAGCAACAGCAGCAGCAGCAGAAACGGCAGACTCGTTTTTACCGCCGCTGAATTAAAAGGCTTGTGTCACCAACGTGGGGGAGCATTCCCACGGGACGAAATTCACCAAATGAAAAAAAAAGGACCCGACGCGCTCCTCCTCCTCCTCCTTCGCTTTTTCACACAAACCTCTCTTCTTTTTTCGATTTCCCTTGTTTTTTCTATTCACCTCAGCTCTCTCTCTCTCTCTACACTCTCTCCGCCATACCTACCGCGGTATCAACTTCTCTATAACGTTACAATATATGTATATACCATAAACCAGCTAAGAACCGTCCGCGGTTTGTTAAAACTCGAACCATCTCCGACATCTTTCGCAGTCGGGTTTTATAAATAATCTCATGATTTAACAGCATAAATGAAATCACCCCTAATGCCTCCCTTTTCCGATCTAGTAGTCATCGTAGATAAAAGACACGTAAAAGTAATGAAACATTTATCAAGTAAATATGGTTGTTGCATCCACCCCAATTATCGTAAAAGCATTCTTGTTTCTGACTTCCAACCGGAAACACGTTTTGCGAATAAACGGCATGTATCTTTGCCTTTTAACTTTCGCAAGTTTGCGACGGTGTCATACCTACAAAGGAGACCAATTTCTACCGTTCAACTTTGACAAATTCGAAGAACAGAGATTGTCAAGTTATCTGACAAAATATATGTACATCTTACTACTCCGCCTATCAAACCTCGAATCATTCAAACCAGCCCAACGGAAGCTTCGATAATTGCTTCACCTAAAGCCCAGAAACCGCATTGCCGGGTCGATCATTCACAGAAAGTACGAGTAATAGGATAAAGGAAACGTAAAGTGAAAAAGAGAAAGGAAGAAGAAGAAAAAAATAAAATAAAAAAAAATTGAAATGATTAGCGGGCCACGTGGACAGGTAGATAAATCTGTACCGGAATCGGGACCGATTCCCACGGTGTGAGACAGGTGCCGCTGGCTTCTACCGAAGCCTATCCACCCTTGTCGAGGCACCCCGATGCATTCAGCATGTGTGAGGGTCGCTGAGTGCCCCGTACCCACATCCCTTTTCTCCTCCCGGATTCCCGGGTCGTCAGGTACATACCTCCATACACACGTCATGCCTGTACAGCCAGCAACAGGTGGAAGTTAGCGAGCATTCGTGTGTTATTGTGCACGATTTCAGCCCTGCGGACACAATCGGGCGGAGCTTGCACATTGTGCGCGGATTTTGTGAGGGTGTAGATGCGAAACCGCTCCCTGCGTTACAGTGTTTTTTTTTTTTTCTTTACTTTTTCTACGCTGTTGTTGAACGCGGGAGCTGGTGTAGAAAAGTGTGCCGATCACGTGGCGATCCCGTCGACTCTCCGTCGAGATTTTGGTCTTTCAGCGTCTGAGACCAACGACTGTTCACTTGTTGGGTCTCGGAGTGATCGTAGGTTTCGAGTGATTAAATCAAATTGAATCTAATGCGACGAATACATCGAATCCGTGACTTAGGGCGGTTTTCATAATTTCAAGACTGTCGGGGGATACGATATGAGAGAAACTCCAGGCACTTTTCGATTAACGTGAAACTTCAAATATCACCAGAGTTTTACTAAACAAGTATTTTTCCGCGTACTTGGATTGATTTTGTTTGGTCAGTGTGCTTTTATATATTCTAGATTTAAAGTTTACACGACTTTGACTCAAGAATTTGTGCCGTTGAAAAAGCTCGTTGGTAATTTGACACTAGACACACAGCTAACCTGCAAGCTGTTTAAAGTTACGACCTAACCATCAACCGACTAAATTCATGTACCTACCCAACTTATTCCGATGCAATTTCGATTTCAAGGGATGGTGAACATCGGTTTCATCCAAGTATATTATAGCTTATGATTCTTGACGAGTTCTCATGAATTTTTACCGACATCCGACGGTTTTCACGTACCAACATGTACCTGTATATCGGACACCTGATTTCCCGATGTTATTTCCAATTTATTTACTTCCAACGGATTTTGATATTTTGAATGCGTCGGGGCCAGGTATAGGGCTGCTTTATCCCCCTAAGAGAACGTCTTTTGACGCTGTACGCCTCCAACGTGAGCTTGGTTCTCACGGCAGAGCGTCAGGTGTAAACTTTGATCCGCCTCTTCAACTTCTGTCGCCGTCATGCCGCTCTACGGAAGTGCAGCGGTGGTTCCTCTAGCTGCAAGGATTCGCGTATAATCTAGACGCGCCTTCTTCGGTCAGGCCTTCCCACGCTCCTTGTCCAACGAACATAACGGTCGGAACGGGACACGGTATTGTTTTTCGAAGAGGAGGGGAGAAGGATTTTTCGGTGACTCGGAGAAACTGGATGGAAACTGATCGAACCGTGCAATTGGCACACTTCAAGATATTCTGATATTACGCGTCGAGAAGGAAGCAGGTTTGTATCACGACCACACATACTGTAATATGATCCGTCGAAATCGGTTATACAAGGCGGAATGAAAACTGATTCAAAGGATCGACGTTAGCAGATCAAGTGAGGAAGAATTTTCGGGTGAAATGAGAGTAAAAATGTAGAAAGATTAGAAATTAGGAGTTTTCGAAAATGAAAAAATATGGTTTACCCTCCGCGCGAAAATTTTTCAAGCTTGATCAATCACACGAATATCAATTTAGAGGATAGTGTAGTCAGTCTTTACCGACTGAGTAAAATTTTACTTGTTCCGGATATTATGAAAGCCCTGCATGCAGTACCGATGCGAAACTGGCAGTCAGCGAAATTCAACAAAACTATCCGAAATTTTTTACGTTTTATGCGAAAATAAGTCCAGGAAATGTAATCGTGCGACAAGTGTTGATTCATTTGCAGGGTGGAAACGCACCTGGAAAACCTGAAAAACCTGGAAATATCAAGGAATTTTTTATTTGGTCATGGCAAAAACTGAAAACATCAGTTTTTTATCTTGGGAATTGGAAATCATTTTTTGAGGTGAGCAAAAAGTTTACTGCTTTTCGTCGAGAAAACAAACTCGCGTAAGCTAACTTTTTTATACCTGTATTATGTTTTTCTTCAAATCGAATTGAATTTGAACCGAACATAGAGTTAATAAACTGAGTCTTAGGTCTTGGAAAACTTGGATATTTGATGGAATTTTTTTGCCAAAAATTTGCGGCCACCTTGATTTACCTCGGTCGGTAAAGACTGACCGCAGCATCCCCTTAACGGTCTTCTTTCCAACAATCCGACGTCGCGTGATCTCCGTTGTCAGGATCATGGATCGAGTCCACGGATTGCACTGAGAGAAATTTTTAGTCCCGGTTACCGCTCAGTCCTTAACTATTTTCACTTTTTACCACAATCGAAAAATATAGTTCCAGGTAGCAAATGTAAATTAGTTTTCTACCTGTTACCGGAAAGTCTAGTATCCGTTACTGTTATTTCTCACTACGATCACTGTTGCTATATTTTCTTGCAACTGTTGCGAAAATTTAATGCTTGTGCAAGAATAAATTGACGTTAAAGCCTATTTAAGTAAAAAAGTAGAGTAAACCTCAGAAACTGATTTTGCGTTGCAGTTACCAAAAAAGGATTGACAATAGCGTAAAATGGTTAGGCGCACCTCGTTTTTCGTAATTCCAACAATATTCAAACAGTTTTTTCAACGATATCTGTTTGACCGAATTTTTCTAGTTACCATGACAAATGATATTTTTCTTAACGCGGGTAAATTCGGAAAAAGAGGATCGATATCTCGGCGAAAATCCGTAAAAGTGAGACCGACTTAACATCGTGGGAATGAATAATAAAATGGGCGGAGATAAGCGTTCGGCGTAATCCAACGTGGAGTCCACCTGGTTACGGTGCGATTTCGCTGCCCTGCGGTGTGCCAGGTAGGCGGCCACGCGACGGACACGCTCTCGAGCACTCGGTTTGAAAACCGTGGGAATGACGGAGGATCAGCTCGGGCAGTTTCTTCTTCTTCTTCGTCCTCTTCTTCTTCTTCTTCTTCTCCTTCACCGGATCCGTTGCAGAGCTCCTAGAGTTACGCCTCCGTGAGTCACCCGATGTGGCGGGCAGGTAAACCAACCTGACCACGCGACAGCCACGCTTCAATTTCCTCTCCTCCTCCTCCTCCTCCTCCTCCTCCTCCTCCTCCTCCTCCTCATCATCATCCTCATCCTCTTCATCCTCCTCCTCCGATCCTCTCGACACTCGGACACAATGCGCCCGTAGTTTCTTCTTGCGTACACCGCTTTGCCAGTGTAGGCTAGTCAACGCTTACCGAAAATATACAATTACCGCACGCCGAGACACGCTTCGGGGAGAAACTTGAGCCGACGAGGTCGAGAATCACGCGGTGTTAATAGGATCGAGGCTGAATTCACGCGGCAGGTGGAGGACGATAATTAGTTACGAATTGTTGCTAATTCGTGTCGGTTAATCGGGTTTCGATTTTGTCCCGATTAAAAGAGTCAGTCACTGCTCAGCAATTCGGGCTGACGGTCAAAATTGGAGCATGTTTTCTTCGAGTCATCTTCGAGTTTCACCCATTGATAGAAATTTGAATCCGAGTACTTCAAACCGAGAAATCGACAATTTTCAGCCGTACCAAATACTAAGCAAAACATGTCGATAAAAATGATAAAAAATGGCATCTCTGGTACAAACAAGATCACAAAGACACTGCAAGATTTGAGAAATGATGGGAAAGCTTGTTCTGAAATTTTTATAATAACCAATTTACCAAAAAATGATTTCGAAAAAATATTATCTCAGATAGAAAAATTGAGCGTTTACTAGTAAACTGTATAATCGATTCCCTGTAGGTTTAATTCTCGAGTCTCCTCACGATGATCGTATCAATTTATATCTTTCGTTCAATATTCAAGCATGAAGTCATACCGATCAATTCCTGTTTTCCATCTTCAGCTTTACTTCTCAATTCCAATATTTCTCCTAATACCTTATCGATATACCATAAAACCATCGACCTCGTGATGAAAAAAAAAAAATGCTCATACATGAATCGTACAAGCCAAAATTTTGAGGGGGGATAAATGCAGTGGTGTAGTTTGGGTTCCAGTTGTTAAGGAGCAGCGCAGACGCTTTTGCATAAAAAAAAACTGGAGCTATTGGAAGCTGCGTTGAAACGATGATGGTAAAAAAAAAAAAAAAACACTACCGATAAATAAAAATATTTCTACAATCAATCTAAACAAACAAATCTCTCGCTATCTACTTTTTCCTCGAATTTTTTTAATCGTAAACGAATCTTAAGGTGTCACAAGATTCGAAGTCGAATCTATCAACTGTGAAACTCTTCGACTCGCAGACTCGTCGTTACGCCAAGTAGGCGCGCAAGAAAGAGAAGTAAAATTCTCGCGTGGTCACTAAAATTATTCGGATGTCCCGATCGCTCCTCGAGCTTTTGGTCCAGCCAAGCCGCAGCCACCGTTAAGAACACGCGTCGGACACGCTTACGTCGAGGTTGATGGTGGGGCGGATAAGAAGCCGGTGTCCATGACAGAGAGCCCAGAGGGCCGGGTGAGCACAGCGTGGGAATAATCCTCGGACGGCGCCACCCAACCATTACAGGAAGCACGCTATGTTCCGCTGTCTCGCAGGTCCTGACTGCTCTAGGACTGCCTGCTTGCCTTATGCCTCGATACCTAAACCACGGATCGTTTGCCTCGCGAACTACGCGAACACCGAAGCGAGAGCGAATTGGTAGCAGATTTTTTCATTTTACGATCGTTCCTCGAAGTCCGAGTCTTCGCCCTTCGTTGTTTGTACGACAGACGTTGTTTTCCCCCTGTTTTCAGAGGGAAGCGAGGTGCTTGACTCGATACTTTGATACTTTGTACTCTTTTTAGTTTCCGTACGTTGTCACAATCGCAAGCTTGTATCAAGGAAGATATATTTGAAAATGTGAAAATGAACGATAATGAAATTTCAAACGAGAGTTTAAATATCGATGCTTCGTTTAACGTTTGTAGAAAACAGTGGAGTCTTTTTTTTTTTTTTTTTTTTTTTTTTATCGAAGAACCCACCTCATCAAGACGGTTAAATCGGCGATGCTTTCTTATTTATATCTAATGATCCTGAGCACGGGGTTATAAAAAAGTCGGAAAATAAAGTAAGAAACAACTAACGAAGTTACAACTTACGTAGAAACGATCGTTAATTAGACCGTGCAGTGTGCAGTAAGAGAGTTTCAGCCATCGGAGGCGAGTGACACGATATTATATACCTGGTGAATTTTATATAACCAGCCGGCTGTGCCGAGGCGCAATAAAATGCATCGGCGCACCTATATGATCAACTCACTAAACTCCAACGAACCCGGAATGAAACTCGTTGCCACAAATTACGGTCCATGAACGGTAATACCGAGGCACATGCCCGAACAAACCTCCATATATTAACGCCTAACCATTTCCTATAGATCGCATACGTATTACGTACAACACGTGTGCGAGAGTGATTCATACAATGCGGATAGTGAACGGTATGCATGTGTAACACATTAGCCGAGTGGCTGACGTTTTTCAGATTAGGTACATCCTTGTCCGCTTCCGTCACGAATCCGAAAGTCGGTCGAGGCGTTAAAAGTTTCGTCGATCTCGGACAAGGAAGTCCCCCTCGCTTTTTTTTTCGCGTCGTTTATTTATTTGCTTATTCGTTCGTTTATCTTTGTTTGTTTACTTCCTACTCCCCCCACCCTGCCTGATTCTTAGACTCCGTCTCGCCGCTTCTTTCGCTCGTTTTCATCTCGCGTGCGTGGATTGTGTTTTTTTTTATTGTTTTTTCAATTTTTTATTTTTTTTCAACCCCCCCCCCCCCCCCAAGATGCCTCTTATAAAATTTTATCGCCGCGCGCTAGCGAAGAAGAGAGAGAGAGAGATTCGAGGCACACGGGCGCCTCCGGCTGCGCCCGACGACTGATTGCTCTCTTCGTTTTACTCGAAGCAGCTTCTGCAGCCGCCACAACGGATCCCGTCATTCTCACGATATTCTTCTTCATCCGGTCCACCGTCCTGCTTCGACACAAAAAGTTTGACGAATATTCTCTCCTATAATCATTATACTCTAATCCACGCTACGTGCATCCCTAATTTTGTTGAATGTACCGCACTGCTGCATGCCGGCACCCGAAAAACACTCTTTCTAATCTTCCTAAGGCATATAATAACTTCGAGACCAGAAAGCTTGGAATACCATAAGAACCTCGCGATGTTATTGTGCCGGGATTTTCTTCAAATTAGTATTCAGTTTACTTACTCGGTGTGTGTCTTGAGGATGAATGGGACAACGGTGTCAATATGTGGTTAGGAAAATTAATAAAAAAACATTCGAAAAGTGTTCGGCAACGTCATTTACGCAACAATGATCCTGCGAAATGGGAATAAAACAACATCTCTACGAAGTGTTAAAAATTACTTTGAACAAATTCGATTATACAGTACAAGACGAAATGTTAATAATTATTGGAACAGTAAAAATAGTTGAACTTTGGTGCTTCGGATCTTAGTCAAGAGGTTTTAGGATCACTTTGCTCGCCAACCAGAACCCTGCGAATCGTCTTCGTTCGTAGAAAAAAATATTCAAGAAATTTTACATTATAATTACAGTTTTTTGACGCAGAGAATCTAGTTTAGAGATTTGTCAAATTTGGATGACTTCTCGCGTCCTCAAGTAACCGAAAATAAACATAGAAGAGAATTTAGATAATTCGACCGTTTCACGGTATAACATCGAATTAGTTAATTCGTCTTCTAGTAATTTCGCACAAATATTCAAGTATCTTCGTCGAGCTCGACATATTTCCAAGTAACTTCTGACCACCCTTTAATACAACTAAACGGGAACTTGAAGTAAATCAAGCCGCCTAATTTCACCTGCGAGTTGCCCACCTGACGCGTAAAGCGGAATTAACCCGCGAACGGTTCGTTGGCCAAAGGAGTTTAGCCGGACGAGCTAAGGTAAGGTTTAAAAAAAAATATAGGCCACGCAGACAAAAATAGGTACATATAACACGTAAATACGGGGGACCGAACCGTTTATTTTCTACACCCCTGGGTCCGGGGCACCTGATTCTTCCTTCCTTGCCGTGGGAATCCTCAAGGAAGTTGTTGGCGAATCGAAACTCCGACCGGGTTATTCTTCGCGGCAAAGAATTGCAGGTGGCTTTGTATTGTCGGAGTTCTCGTGTCTGCCACGCGTGACGAGTACATAGATCCTATACCGTGAGAATTCCGGCGCTCCTCGGACCGACGAAGTGATTTCAGGATCAGTTGCCCGGGCCTTTGAACGTTCGAACCTTGTGTGCGTGTGCCCGAAGGGCAGTCCCGACAATTATCCGTAAACCATACGGGGCGAAAATGTTTGTTTCTTTTTTTTTTTTTTTTTCATTTGCCTGCAATTTTCATCCCTTCGACTACGTACCGAGATGCAAAAATCATGCAAGTTTCATACCTATAACTTTCACGGTTCAGGAGAAACTTCGGTGATCTATGTTTCTACTTTGAGCAGATCGATTTTAATCGTGTCCCTTTAATCTCTCGATGAAAAATTGCTTCGAGGTATGTTGAATTTAATAGAGTCCGATATTTTCGATCATACGATTATTCGTTTCAGGCTAGATACTCGGGGAGAAAAATTTTTTCCTCACCTCCCTCCCGCGCCCCCAAAAAAAAAAAAAAAAAAAAAAAAGTCGCTGTTTATCAAACGCTACTCAACTTTTATCCACCGTTGACGCTGCCGCAATTTTTTCCCCCTTCAAATTTTACGTATGTACTTCTATCTGCTTTGGGTAAAAGGGTCGGTCCTTATTCGGCAATTCGCACGCGGACGAAAGAGAAGGTCCGTCGTGAAATTAAGGCACTTTCGTCACGTGCGTATTCTGAAAACAAATGTAGCGATCTTGTCCCCCTTCACCTGCAGAAGCATCGCAACTCGCTGAACCTGACTGACGAGTTGCCGTACATTGAATCCTGTACGGATATGCGGCACAAGCACGATTCCTTCCATGCCTCCTCGGTCACGTCCATCGAGCGTTTTGCCGAGACTCCCGCAGCTCCTGCGGGAATAATTGCATCCCGCGTGGTATAATTATCCCCGGTGTATATAATAAGAGATACTCTTCGTACGGATATGATACGGGGGCTCCGAGCCGATTTTTGCATCATCAAAACGGGACGCGATCGAGTTTGTAGCTGCCTCGACTGAACATTATTCTGCGACTATAACGCATAGTTACTATGAACTACTCGCTGTTTAATTCATGTGTTTATACACCTCTCTTCTGCAGCCTTTATTACGCTCGACGCATGACTCTCGGGATAATGTTGAATGAGACGCGGTTAAAGAAACCCGTGAAACGAAAACTAATTATTTCATCTCCCAGAATAGAGTGAATTTTATACAAGAAGTTTCAATACCGTTTTCCTGAATTTTTCTAGTTACTGTATGAAATTTTTCTCAGTGAATACCCATTCATAGAAAGTACTGATTTTTCGCATCATTTTATAATTTTCAAAAGAAATCAAACACAAATGCGAATGTTTTATCTCTGTTTCATCTCCTCGATCTGTCAGCTTCAATCCCGTGTGCATAAAAATTCTTGAATGGATCGTATGTAGGGTATTTTTTATTCTTCTTCTTTTTTTTTCAACGGAAGTTATGGATCTCGTTAACGGATGTATTCAGGTAAAATAACAGTGTATCTCGTAAAATATTTGCATATAACATCCACCCAATATACATTAACGAACACATGTTAAATCGAAATTACATTTTTGTATAACCGCATAAACACAAAAGAGTGGCTTGAATGAGGAGATGGACACTTGAATTCGTACAAAGCATATTCGGAGCTGATATATTATAACCAATATCGATGAGACGAGCCGGATTTTGAGAGTTTCATTCATGAAATCGAGGCCCATTATCGTACGCCAACTGTCGCGGGCATTGTTTGCTTCCGATTTCCTATTATTTATTACGTGTGCATAATAATCACGTATACGCACGCACGCGGATATACGAAACAGAATGAATAATGGATGAATGGAAGGGACGAATTCATCGGGGCATGAATCGCCGCAAAAATGTTACAGGTTGCCATCGGGGGCATTGTTTAAGCCGGCGGAGCCGCGATCAAACAAATAAAAGACTCCCTCACGCCCCTAAAACGATAAAGTCCGTCCACCGGATATCAGAAATTCTGGCCAATCTGGCCGGCTGAATGAGTCAAGGGAAAACACGGGGCCCCCTCAATTTTGGCGTCACGATCTCGCGTGTTCGAACTCACGGGACGTTGAACGGCCTCCTCGCTTCGCTGCATCGCGTAATTGTTCACGAAATTTTGTTGCCAATATCTTTTTTTCACACGATGACGATGCGGTTCGTCATGGCTGTGCAGATTGCAGGCAGACGTGCACCTTCGATATTCTTCGTATTAAATTAATACATTCGCAAGTATGGCTCGGATGAAAGTTTATTCAAAATTAGAAAATGTGTGCGTATAATGTAGACTTGATAAAACTGAAATATGGAAAATTATATGAAAGATAATAAATTGTAAAAAATGTATCCGTCAATAGGGCAATCAATTGAACCGAAGGTATCGATTTTCAAACGACTAATTTCATTGCAAAAAACGGTCAAGATATCAAAGAAAGAAACTGTCAACCTGCATCGAGGTTCAACCACTCGGTAGGCAAATAGCGACACACGACGAAAATCCCCGAACCCTTCATGCCTACAATGAGAGATACGAGAGAAAAAAAGAGGGGCGGGGGGTGAAAAATATGAAAAGAGAAGAAGCGAATGAAAGCGAGGAAAAGAAAGAAAGAAAGAAAGAAAGAAAGAAAGAAAGAAAGATGGAGTCGATTGACCGAGACGCATCTGCTTTTCTCTGGGTCCAAGTGTCGGAGGTCCCCCTTCGCTTCTCTCTCTCTCTCTCTCTCCCTCCCTTTTTTGCTCCCTTCTTCTCCTCCGCCTGCGTTTTGGAAAGGAGTTTTATGCCGAAAGATGGAGAGGGAACGCGAGCGCCGGATCGTGCGTGTGCGAGGAGGAGGAGGAGGAGGAGGAGGAGGAGGGGGGGAAGAAAGGGGGGGGGGGACGTATTAGCGTAGAAGCGAACGAAGGAAGCAAGGCCCCTCTGTAGGGCCCAGCCGGGCCGAGGAGGCTACCGTGAGAACGAACCGAGGCCCCGCGTCCCACACGGGACATTCGTTGGTTCGTTGGTTCGTCGGTTCGTCGGTTCGTCGACGGTCGGTCGGTAAACTGTGGGCCCCTCGGCCGCCTGGCACGGGCACCGGCCGAGTCGCCCGACCGACCTGAGGCCCCGCTGCGCGAACGGGAAGATAGGGAGAGGAAGGAAAGGAAAGGACGTAGGCGCGAGCCTCACACGCGACCCGCACACGTCCAGCGCGGGCCCAATCCCGCTCTCGTTTCTTTCTTTGACTTTTTGTTTCCTTTTCCTTTTTTTCTTTTTTCTTTTTTTTTTTTTTTTCTTTTTTATCTCCAAGTAGGTACTTTTTCTCCAACATTTTTTTTTCTCCTCGAGTTCAGATTTCGTATCCTTCTGCTTCGTTGTACGGCACCGTTTAACGTACTTCTCTCGTCGTCCGTCTCCGATTATTCTCCGATTATTCTCATTATCCTTATCGTTTGCCTAGTTTGATTGCGTAGGTATTCTGTGTTTCGTGTAATATTTGATCCCATTTTTTTTTTTTGGTTTTTTTCTTTTTGGATCTATTACCTGTAAAAGTAAAATTTCGTAACCATTTGTGACGCATGAAATTTTATTCAGGTCGCTTTTCGGACGTTCTCAAGTCCAGGTTAAAAGGGTAATCTTATTTATGCGTTATTCAGCTAACGGTTGGAAAATGCGAAAAAACCGTTTGAAATATTACCACCAATGTTATTTGCGATGATAATAGTAAGCACGAATGAAACAGCATCCCTATAGTTTGAGACAGGAATAAATCCAAGCAAATTCAAGTACACAAGCTAATTAGCTAAACCAACACCTTGAGAAAAGGTTTTATAATTGAAAGGTTCGAAATGATACTTTTGCGTTTCTGATCGGGTTCTAATATTTTTATGTTTATGTTGTTCGCTGTAGAGATTATTAGAGATCGCTGAAACCGTTTGCCTCTTTCTCACCAACTTTTGATCCGACAGTTTAGCCACTTCATCCTGAACCCAGCTGATAGCTTGCTCTAACTGCGATACTCGAGTCTCTAGATTAAAAAGAACCGAACAAGTGGGAGTAGAACTCGCGCCCTGAGAGTTCCGTGCAATCTTAATAATTTTTTTTTTTTCATGTGATATAACTACAAATCAACTATTTTCAAACTTTTTCATTTACTTATTTTGCGAAACCTTGCTTCTCTCCAAATTTCATCATTCCAGGTCAACGCGATTTGATTTGTGAGTTTGCAAGTTTCAAAATATGTGACACAAATAGCAGTACCTTTTGATCGCGTTTACTCAGAAGCTCGAATTTTTCACATGCCCAAGGGAACGTAACCCTCGGTATTCAATATCGATTTCAATTTAAATCGAATCAATCGAGATACCTCCACCCGTTCCTGAAAAAAAGGGTCTTAACAGACGGACGGACAACGAAATAATCCTATAAGGGTTCCGTTTTTCCCTATTGAGGTACGGAACCCTAAGGAATGGTTTGAAAAAGAATTTGCAAATTCATCATCATAAAGAGCTCGGCACAATTTCAAAAAGAATCGCGGAAAATCACGTATACACGAAGCTGCAAGCCACACCGAAGCATGGAAAATGAGAAATCGTTACTCGCGCGATCGAGTGTACACGTATGGAGGTGCAGGTATTCACACGTGGTCACTCGAGGCACGCACCTATCAACATATACGCGTATTTTCTCGGTCCGTTGGTTATTAGGGAGTTTGATACGTACGCAGCGGCTTCAAGGTATAGCCATAACCCATCCGTACCCGGAGCCGCAGTCGCGTATCGGTTACACGTGATATTTAGACGGGAACGGGCGCATGCGCCACGGGTTCATTCATTCGTTCATTCAGCCGAGGCCCGTTTCTCCGCTGGTCGCACCCCCTGGGCCCCCGGGCCCTCGGGCCCAAGTCCTCGACTCGACGCACGTACGTCGGGTCTTGACGCCCGATAACGCCCAAGGGCCGTTAAACACGATAGCGGAGAAAAGAGAGCAAAAAAGTGAGAGAGAGAGAGAGAGAGAGAGAAAAGAACACTGGCTGCTTGTCAGATTTAAAGATATAAAAAATTAAAATAAAAATAACTAGACGCAAAGGCGAACCTCTCTTTTTTTTTTTTTTTGCAAAATCCAGGGTGTATTTTTTTAATCTTACGCCAATTATATATTATATTGTAAACGATTATAAAAATCGCGGTCTATAAAGATGATTGATCAACTTTTTTCGTCGTTTTTACTTTAATACAGGGAAATAGATATTGAAAGTCGTTGTATCATCACCGTTCGATCGTTGCATCCTGTTTCTAAGCACTAAAGAATATCATCGTGCGAAAAATTCTTGTAAATGATTCATCGTTTAAGAATCAGTCGGGAATAATTTTCTATATTGTAAAATATCAGGCACAGATGCATAATTAATATCTTGGGATGAATTGCGGTAAGAAGATAAGAATTCGTTTATAAAATAATCATCAGAGATTATCCTAGAATAGTTGAAATTTTCTTGGAAACGAACAAGGTGACTTTGCTCAGGTTGGATTTTCCACTTTCTTCATTATTTTCGTCGCCTCTAACCGCATCGGGCTTTCTTCTAACCCAAATCCCTGCAAGCCCTCGATCCAAGTTCCAAGTTCCAAGTTTTTACCATGGCAGAGATTTTCGAGCAACGAATTACGGTGCAGATCTTGATTCGAGGGCGAGTCGTGACGCGATATGAAACAAGAATCAAAATTCTTTGGTGTCGGGTTACCCGTGGCGGTGTTTTTTAATCGAACCCACGTCCTGGTGACGCAATTGATTATTGTTTAGGTTCCCGGTACTCGGGGTTGCGCAGGCCGAAGTTACCGAGTGAGAGCAAGCCGGTAAGCGACCCGACGTGAATCCCTCGAAAGTCACTGGAGATCTGTGGGAGTCTTGAAAGACTCGCGAGGCGACCGCAGGAATCAAAACAACCCGACGCCCGCGAATCCAAGCGTGAACTCAGGTGGAGGAATTCGCCGGGCAGCACCTCCTGCGGTCGATCCGAACCGCGGTGTCGAGTCACCCTTATCTGCAACGAAAGACGCCGTGGCGGAGTCAAAAACGTGAGACGCCCGAGCCGCAGACCCGGAATTCGAGGGGCGTTTGTCGTAGTAACTAGAAAAATTCAGTGAAACGGGCATCGTTAAGAAAACTGTTTGAATGTATCGTTGGAATTACGAAAAACGAGGTACGCGTTAACATTTTGCGCTATTGTCGATCCTTTTTTGGTTATTGCAACGCTAAATAAGTTTCTGAGGTTTACTCTACTTTTCTAGTCAAATAAGGCTTTAACGTCAATTAATCGTTGCAACGAGCGTTAAATTTTCGCATCAGTTGGAATATATGGAAGAATAGTAACGGATAGTAGACTTTCCGGTAACAGTTAGAAAACTAATTTTCATTTTCTACCTAGAACTGTATTTTTCGATTTTGGTAAAAAATGAAAATAGTCAAGGACTGAGCGGTAAGTGGAACTAAAAATTTTTCACAGCGTGGCGAATTATTTATTGCTGGAACGATTTTCAAAAAGTAAAGATTTTCTTTCATGGTGTACTGTACTCGGGTCTTGAGGGATTGAAAATTCGGCAACTGTGATTGAGAACTCGTTACATTTCCAAAATCAATGATCGAGCCTTACAGACTCGGTGAAAAAATCACCTGCCAAAGCTTTTTAACAATCCCTCAATACAGGTGTCAATGTTTATTACAATCAATTTATAATTGTTTTCAAATTTTTTTTATTTTCTTTATTTTCACAACAAACATTCAGACACACCTTCCGCTCCGAATTCCCGAGTTACATCTACACACTCTGGGAACATCGATGTCGTTTCATTCATGCGTTTAGTTCAATTGGGCCGAGGTCCCCTTGCCCGTTTCTGATTGCGCCGATCGCAGCTGACACGTGACGAGGTCAGGAAAAAAGCCTTGCACCTAGGCTCTGATGCTCGCTCGTGACAAAGTGAGTCCATTAGCCATACGCGGTTTATGAATGTGAGAAAGATATCCAGACGTGGAAAAGTCGACGGGAACGGACCAGGCGCTTCTTCGTCTCTCGTGATATTTTTTACTCTCTCCAGGCTCGGATGGTTTATTATATACCCACGCATTCCCAAAACACCGTGCACACTCGATCCTCCCAGCCCAAGATAAATATTAAGAAAACGAGCGCGTAAATAAAAGGGGCTCGAGTTTACGGGAATTGAAAATTCCTCAAGGAACTGCCAGGTTGCCCTAAATTTTTCTCTTCTCCTTCCGCACCCTCTGATCTTTTTAATACCTAGTCGTAATTTTAAACGCTAACTAAAGGAGGCACATTTTATCGGGCAAAATGAATTGTTTATTTGATACTGCGCGAGATAGAACAAATATCAATTATTCCTGTCTCAATTCTCTGAAATTTTTCCTACACATATCATCGGGAATTTAGTAAAACAATTATTAACCAAGCGCTAAGAAATGCTCGATAAATTCATATTACAGGCTTGTATTAATTGACAATATTATTGTAAATTGAAAATTGGTACGGTGAAATTTGAGTGGAATAATTTGGCGATAAGAACTGCCAAACCGATCTAACAGAAAACATCTTTATTCATATTCTTATAAAATACAACGAGATCGACCAATTCTTATCCTCTGTAACATCTCATGCCTCTCTCGAAGCCGATATACGAGGTAGAAATTTGAGTCAATTTAGTCGGTGTGAACCAACAAGTGCGTACCTAAACCGGCGATAACGATTCGTCAAGTGCCGCGTCGACGACGAAACAAACGACGTATGTATTATATGTACACTTGGAGTCAATGATTCTGAGACGGCTAATTTTTTACACCAGACAGTTACGTTGGCACCACAGAAAAACCTACAGCGCCACAGTCGGCCGTGCGCGAAACAAACTCAATCTCAATAAGCGTAACGTAACCCATGACCGTCGAATCCTAACCTTAGAATACGTCTCAATCCAACAAGTCATTATCCCTGCGATATTTTAAGGTTAGATTCGACGGTCATGGGTTACGTTACGTTTACTGAGATTGAGTTAGTTTCGCGCTCGGCCGAATATGGCGCTGTAGGTTTCTCAGGGCTGCCAACATAACTGTTTAGATTCATTGTCCTCAAGTGTACAATTCGGCGTGCACATGCACACGGGGTGAAAGATTAGAGTGCAGGGTTAAAAGTGCAGCGGAGAGCCAGGAAGATCGATGCATCTGTGTCGGTGTATCCGAAACGCCAACTGCACGGTTTGACGATGATGATCGTTGTTGAGAGCGTCGGTGGCGGTGGTGGTAAAGCTCTCCGGCCTTTGAAGTGGCTGAAGGTCTGTCTATCGGCATGGCCGCCGCTGCCGTCGCACTGCCATCCAGTCCGTCGGCAGACCTCGAGTAGCGAACGTCACGTGTATGTGCGACGATTTTTCCAACTGGGATCGCTCAGCTTTTGATACAGCTGTCATTGCACTCGGTTTACGGAATGCGCTCAACGCTTCGGAACGGTTTGGGCTGACCTTTGCTTCGCCGATCTCGTTGCGGCCGCGAAATTTTTTGGTCTTTTAGTGTGTGAATTTTCTGAAATTTTTCCGAACGCCGTTCTTCAATCCCAGTTCCCATCCGTGTTTTAATTGCCTCATTATCCGAACGCAACTCAGAGAATTAGACGTCATTCTGCAATGATGTCGTACGATTATCCGCATCCGGTTTCCAGGACTTATCAATACAAAAAGGTAAGAACTTGGACAGTATATTTACATACCGGTGTTTAGTTTTTCTTCTGTCACGATGTTATGACGTTCTGATTTTTCGCAATCTGAAATTATTTCGTCACAACGCTGTTTCAATTTGGAAAATCGGAGCAAATCGGCAACCGATTATTCTTAAAGTCGAAGATATCATCCATTCGGTATCGGTAATAATGTGATAAAAAATTTAGTTTGAAATTCGTGCGTCCATGATTTGTCTGTGGAAACTGTTTGCATTTGGAAGATATTTTTGATTATTTTCTATTGGTTCAACGTCGATTTATCCTTGTACGAAAAGGTGTTGGCTCAAAAAGCACGGATATAATAAAGATACCTACACGCGTGCGTTGATACGCTGCGGTTGAGATTAATTTCAATCTGACAACTTGATTCAATGAAACTCCAAGCCGCCTCGGAGAGTTGGAGAGAGAAGTGACAATTAAGGGTATATCCTAATTCTCCTACTGTGATTCGTTAGATAACCAAACCTCTTCTGGAACGGAAACGGCGTGCTCGTATCAACCGGTGCCTTGACGAACTCAAGGATCTCATGGTCGACGCTTTGGAGGTAAGCATCATCGACGTTCTATAGATTTGATTGTGCATTTATGGAGATTGGCGAAGAGTGGGCAGATCAAATTTTAACATTGAGGTGGAATAATGCTTAGGATATTTCTCAAAATCATTAAATTATTGTGGAATGATTCTTGATATGAATTTCAACCTTCTAAACTGTGGAAAAAAGGAATCACGTTTTGAATAAAACTCGTTTGCCGAACTTCCGCATTTCGACATTCAAAGTAAATCACCAAACTTCTTCATCCGAATCACCGATTCAATTTCACAATCATAAGTAAAAATAATTAGAAATCAGTTCTATTTCCTGACATGTTATAAAAATATTGTATACCTGTTCGTGGATGTAATTTAAAACCTAATCCAGAATAGCTATAATATTTGCTGCTCAATGAATCAGCATCGAGTTTCCTGGGTGCTTTGAAATAAGGAAACGAGTCGATCGAGTCTCTTTTCGGACGTAAATCAGTGTTCAACCCTTGACTCGATAATTCGATAACGATATAACGGTTTTGCCGAACTTCGCGTGACTTTTCGAACCGGAGTTTGAACGGCTTTAAATTTGTGCGAAATTTTTCTCGTCTTATTATGAATTCGGATCGTCGTTCCAAGGTGCGACGGGGCAATTTCATTGCAATATCAAGGCCTCAGCGGGGCTTTAACAGGTGTCTGAGAGTATAAATTGCGCGTATAATAAAGTTTATTGGGCCGAGGGTTTTGATCGGACGCGCCGTTTCGCACAGAATTTTTATCGACTTTGCATACATAAAGGATCCGCAAGATTGGCGGAGAGTAAAACCCGTTTATATTATATGTATGTACGTATCAACGGCTTTGGCGCGTGTTTAAAAATCTTTCCTTTCATTATACTCTCTTCAACGGGTCGTCGTAAACCGACGGCGCCAAAGGGATGCGGGAACCCGACGGACGGACCGTTCCTCGATAATATCGGAGCGAACATCTCGTAAGACTGCACCTACGGTAGTTAGAAATTAGAAAACGAGCCCCTGACTGCCTCGAGCGAGAAATTTTCGCATCGCGGTATTTATTGAAAACATCTTCGCTATGGGATATAATTTATCATGTGCGTAGAATACGATTCAATTTCTCACTACAAGTTCCACTTGTTGAAACTTCTGCAGGATTTCGACGTGAATGAAGAAGAAAGGGGGGGGGGGGGGGGGGGGGCTGGAGAAAAACTGCGAGACTTCCGAAACATGGAATATCGTCTAAATTTCTATCGACGGTAATAAGTTTCTCTTTCTTTCACTGCTAATCGATGACGTGATCGAGATAAGTGAATAATTTTTGGTTACCATTCGCGAACTTAACGAATTATTTCAGTACTCTTTCGTGTGTGAAGTATATTATATATTACCGAAAGCTCAGGAGCGTTTAAGCGCAGCGTAACGCAAAGCGCCGAGGATGAGAGCGGCATAAATTGTGGTAAAGCCGGAGTTTAAGGATTCATAAATTAGAAAGACGGGTGTGTTTAATGTCCCATTGAATTCTGACCGGGGTAATTTTCTTCTCAGAAACTCTCGTGTATACAAAATTTAATTATACGCGTTCGACGACGTTGATGCGGTGTCGTAACGTGAAATACATATATCTATATACATTATGCAGCTTCGATGCGGGAACTGGAGCTATTTTTTTAAAAAAATAAAGTAAAAATCATATTCATCCGATGTGCGCTGCAGGAAACGCATCGCTGCAGCCGAGAAACGCGGGTCGCGTTTTGTTTCGAATTAAGTATAACAGCGGAGTAAATCGTGATATTTCGTGCTTCGACGATCGCCTCTTGATGTGCTCTTTGCGGATCCTTTCAACAGCGTGGCAGTAATAGTTGTATAATTTAACGCAGGCTGACCGCCAGGAAGCAAATTCCGCAAATCTGAGATATTTATTCATCGTCGATACACATATTCTACCTATCCATGTGTAATATTACAGTTGGTACGTAAATAACAAATTACGTAACGAGCCGTGATCAGTGAAAATTGCACCCTTCGTCGCTTGGGAAACGCGAAGGATTTGAACTCGGAAATTTATTTAATTCGGTTGGATGTTCGCGGTGAAAAATATTTCGCAGCAAACAGAGTTGCGTGAAATTCAATCTTCGAAACGGCAAATCTTATATAAAAGTAAAATCGATAATTTGAATACAATTTTAAAGAGATGTCTTAGTTGTGAAGAATATATATATATATATATATGCGCAAGTGTAGAGAGAAAGAATAAAAAAACTGAAAATATTTTTGATAATATGGGATAAGATGTTGCGGTCGAATCTTTGTTTTGCTTATTTTTTTCAAATTCATTCTACCTGTCGAAAATATAAAATTCGTAACTTTGTGAAAATATTTATCTCAATTTGTTTTTGAGTTATGAACTTTCGGAAAATTTCCTGTTTATTTTACTCTAATGCAATTCGTGTAGGTAAAAAGCAAAATTGATTTTTTTTTTATTAGAGTCACAGGTTTATTGGAAAAATAAGATTAAATTACATATTTGAAAAATGGTAACTTTTTTGATTTTTACTTTTGTTCGTAAGCGTGGTAAAAAAAGATCTTGTCAGACTCAAGATAAATAGCCATAGATAAAATAATCTAAAGACGACTAAAACTTGGCGAATACGAAGCAACCTTTGACAAGTAATATTATAAATAGCAATAAAAAAATTAAGAATATAAAACGTGGTCAGTTAAAACCAGATTTCTGTTAATTGAAACGAGTTCAGAGTCGATATCTGCCGGATGCTGCGGGTGTAGCAAACGTCCAGGATACTCCAACGTACCCGGCACGATGCCATCGGAGGTGATGTCGACTTTTAACCCGAATTCGCCGCGCTCGAGACAAAGCAAACAATCCCCGGTGAGCGAACAAGTCTGACAAAACCTCGAAAACCCACACAAGTAATAAAAACGGTATTAGCAGCATCGTCTCCGGGCCTTGGAGCGGGTTAAAAAAGGCGCCACGGAGCCGAGGATTCGGTCGCGCACGATCCTCGCTTCGACGCGCTTCCGACCTCCTCCTGTATCGGCCCTGCAACGTTGCCCGGTTGCTTCGGTACGCGTTTCTAGCCGTCGAAGATTCCGTGTGAACCGACCTCGCGCCACCAGACCGTGGAGCGATTCAATTTCATTGCCGGAATTTGAATACAAGAACGCGCAACGCCAACCCGAACGGCGTAACTCGCCGCCTTTCGTGTTGCAGACAACTTCAACGTGCTTTGAGAGATCTACCAACGAGACGCCAGTCTAGGTTCAGCTCTCTTTTTATGGCGCCATCCAACGAGTCGCGACGTAATTAATCGATTTCTTATTATAAGTTGGCCATTCTCACGCACGGACTTTGTTTGTGGTAGAGAGAATTCCGCGCTACTGTCATTGAGTAGATTTTCGTACCGACGATTTGTCCCGAAACTGTTGTAAGCTTCGCGAACATTTATCTGGGCTTATCTCTGCTTCGGGATAAGCTTTTTTCATTGAAATTTCTATCGTGTAGCTTGGACGCGACTCGCTAGAGGTTGTGCCAAAATACCGCATCGAGTTTCCTCTCTATAAAATCGCTTCTCCATCGGTTGCAGAAAACTCACGAGACAACTTGATCTTCGGATTCGGTATTATTTATGTGTAAATTTATACGATACATTGATGATAAATTGGTATCCTTTCATCAAGCTATAATTGATTTTCTTACGAGATTCGAAAGAAATTGCAGGGCGCCGAAAAACTCGACAGGTTTTTTTACCTGGCTCAGGTTGATGAAACTTACGAGAACCCTGATAATCGCAGTTTTATTGAGTTTATTTTATTGTACAACAATGAGGGCGATATACTCCAAAAACTTGTTATATGGTCCTCATACAACGTGGCGACTTGATGATAGCACTCCGTGTAGTGTAACTAATCCTATTCTCCGCGTAGGCGTTGATCGAGATGGTTCTTTAGACCTACGCACACCGCGGACGATATCTCAGGAACTAGTCAGGCGATCAGGTTCAAATTTGTAGAGCATTTCAGTATCGTCATTATCTCCAGCGAGTGTAAACCACGAGCACGAGATTTTGATCTTGGATTTCCGGTACCGGGGCAAGAGATCACAAACATTCCTTGTATCGTCGGAACGATCGTAGTTCAAGGCTTGTGTTGAAATCGACTTTATGCTTCACTTCACGCAATACCGTGAAGCAAGTGCGATTGGTGTCCGGTAACTGGAGTCTGCAAAAAAGTGGAGAAAACAATCCCAGTTTGCCTTTAATTGAATAAGTAGATTAACAAGCTCCCAATAAAACGCGACTGCTGCAAACGATTTATGGAACCGAGATCCAGATCTCACTCTCTTCTCTGATCCCTAAGTCATCTATGATGTAAAATCGTGAAGTAATTGAACGAAAAATAGTTCACCTTTGCTTCGTTTTTACAGACAGAAGGAGAGAACATCAGCAAGCTCGAAAAGGCCGACATTTTAGAGCTGACTGTACGGCACCTTCAACGTCTTCAGGCTTCGCGACCTTCCGGATTGTCGACAGTCGCTGTCCCAGGTGAAGATTCGTCCGAGAGCCGATGGCGATCAGGCTTTGGACACTGCGCTGCTGAGGCTTGTAGATTTCTCACCGCTCTTCCTGGAGAAGCTGCCGATCGGCTTGCTCGACATCTTGCTTCGGGTCTTCAAGCCACCAGGCAAATAGAGATCCAGGTCAAATATTTACGTTGTTACTTTCGTCACTTTGATCACTTCAATTTTCTCAGAATCCGTCAGAAAGCCGGTATTAGAATTTTGTCTAATTTTATTTACCGATGAAGCGAAACCTCGGATATTCCATCAAGTGCAAAAATCGCTAATATTTAACTACCGTCTCGTAAAATGCCACGAAAAAGAAGTTCTTATTGGTACTCCTTTAAAAATTTATATTTTCATTCATTTGCCCTTTACAATATCAAATTCTGACTCACGAAAGTCACTGAAATTCGTCTAGACCAATGAAACGTCTAGTCAAGTTTCTTTATCGCACTTCCCCTGTGTCAGAAATTCGTGATCTTTAGCAATTTTTGACGCTATTGATCGATCGTTTCCTTTTCGCGCAGGTCCCGCAAAGAGCGAATTCCCCTCCTTCGTCTCCGATGACGTCAAGATCATCGCTAGTTTCGCCAACCTTAGGGAGCTTGGACAAAACGGCGAAGCTTTTGGTGAGGTCGGTAAGCCCTGCCGGCAGCAGCACCAGGGGTTCACCACCCCCGAGACAGAATTCGTCTCCACGGGTAACGCTGCATCCTTACCGTGGTGACAAGGTTAACGTCACCGAACGGCCGCACACTCCTCCTTGTCAAGTCGGTAAAGAATTGGCGCCGCCGAGCCTCGTCGGTAAAGAAACACAGATCTCGATCCCTCGGGCTGGATGCTCCATCGATCTCTCCCCCGATAATCGGTTACCGACGGTCGATCGTCAGGCCAGAACCGATCCTAACGCTCAACCAGTTGCCGATGACGACGAAGAGATCGACGTCGAGAATGTTGACGATGGTGATCCGATGTGGAGACCCTGGTAGTCAGGCCAACATCGTTCTTCATGCTTCGGGCGATGGTAGGTGAAGCCCTACTTAACCGACTGCAATCGCGTTGATGGTAGCAGATTTTGAATTTTTGTTTTCCATGCTTACATTCGAATAAATTTATTAAATTCTAGATTTGAAATAATGATTAAGAATTACAATCAAAAAAGCAGAAACCTATTATTTCAATTGCACGTACATTTGTTTTGATATATATTGTTTTTCAAATAGTAATCAATATAGTATTCCCGTTCCTGATTTTGTTAAAAAATCTACAGCGCCTTTTTCGTCGACTATTCGATCAATTTTCGCAATCGTGTCATCGCTTCAATATGCAGAACGCGTTATTTTTCCGTACATTTTTTTTTATCATAAGCCTACTCGTTCATTTAATATATATACATAGATTATTTAACGGGTTCATTTCGTGATTCGAAATAATTATATATTCATCTGCGATGACAATGTGATACATATTTGCTTCATGTTAGTTCTTTTTAAATTAATTTAGGGATACGGTAAGATTTTTTCTTATGACTTGTACGAATACTGTATGTTAGTTTAAGTTGTCGCTTAATTCTATTCCCCTGAGTTGTTCTCCTATAGCTTATGATTCATGAAAAGTATGCAATAATTCCGCAAAAATTGTCTTATTGTCGTCTTGATATCATATTTGTTCAAGTTGAGAGTTGCAATATAAAACATAATTAACCGGCAAGGCCCATTTCTAGATTCCAACAGGTTGATTGATCGTCATAGGAACTACTCGTATCCGATTTAGATTCAAAAATCAAATTCAGGGTAGAATACCTCACGAGTTATATTAGAAACAAGATAATCTGTGATTGTTTATTTTATTCTAAAGCGTAATGTATTTATATTAATATTATATGACACCTTACGATTACTAATTGTTAATTTTAACATCGACACGGTAATGATTATACTACAAATAGCCTTGACTCTAACCGCATAGAATAGATGCAGCTATGCTCGTTTTTGAATTAACCGAAGGAAATCATCTGCAGGTATAGGTGAATGTCGATGAGGCTGTACACGACAGATAAGTGATCTTTCAAATCTGCAATGATTTTAATACTGCTACATCTATTTTTGTACAAAGCGGAAACGAAACTTTATTCACTATATAACACACATATACGATAATGTTGATGATTTTGGTACGTGGCTTTAACGTAGTAGTTTGTAGAATTCATACGAATGTATCCCAGGTTATCATTATTATTCTGTTACTTTGTAGATCTACAAATACAGTATGTATGTATACATAAATATATACATATATATATAGTATTACGTCAAACTAATGTGAATGATTAGTTAATTTTATTCGTAGATTATTGCTGTTAATATTTATAAGGAGAAATCTATTATATAGTTATGAATGCTGAACTTACGAATTGAACAAACTTTATTTATATACTATAATTGTAATACGTCTCATTCGTATCAGTTCTCGCAAGATTTCGTCTCTGATCCACTCAAGGTATTATTGCTGTAATCGAAAATTCAAGACGTTCACTCGAAGCAATTAAATTTTTAAGCATGGAGAAGGCCGAAGATCATTAATTATCGTCGGGATCCACATGAAAAGCCTTTCTATTCGTTCCTTTTTTTGTGACACACAGTCGCGAATGAATTTAATCTCATTATTATGTTGGTTGCATTTGTCATGAAGTTTGTAACATTATCCATAAAATAAATATATTTATTCTTTTTGTAACAATTTTCTGTTAGTTGCAATCTACAGAAGGGGAACGGTTGTGACAGACTCCTATGCAAACATGTATTATTGGAAGGACATGCACAAACTCCCTTTGTGTTGTTTTTGGCGAAAATTTTCGCGATTTTGAAAAGTGCTGGAATAAATTCTTTGTGGCACTATTCCGACGTAATTTTGCAAAAGGAATCGATTAAGCGCAGTCCCAATACGCTGCGAGCAACGGATCAACAGTTACAGCCGAAAAACGAGAACCTGTGTTTTTCACATTTTTCAGCTGAACATCTTTTCGTCGTCATTTCTCTGCTGTTGGTCCCAGGCTCTTTTCGCTGCGATTTTTGAGTTCCTGGGGGTCCAATTGGTCGGGAAAGAGTCATAGAAATCAATTCTGAGACGAAAGATTTTTTGGTCAAAAAAAAAGGAAGGTTAACCCCTTTGTATTTTTGGCGAAAATTTTCGCGATTTTGAAAAGTGCTGGAATAAATTCTTTGTGGCACTATTCCGACGTAATTTTGCAAAAGGAATCGATTAAGCGCAGTCCCAATACGCTGCGAGCAACGGATCAACAGTTACAGCCGAAAAACGAGAACCTGTGTTTTTCACATTTTTCAGCTGAACATCTTTTCGTCGTCATTCCTCTGCTGTTGGTCCCAGGCTCTTTTCGCTGCGTTTTTTGAGTTCCTCGAGGTCCAATTGGTCGGGAAAGAGTCATAGAAATCAATTCTGAGACGAAAGATTTTTTGGTCAAAAAAAAAGGAAGGTTAACCCCTTTGTATTTTTGGCGAAAATTTTCGCGATTTTGAAAAGTGCTGGAATAAATTCTTTGTGGCACTATTCCGACGTAATTTTGCAAAAGGAATCGATTAAGCGCAGTCCCAATACGCTGCGAGCAACGGATCAACAGTTACAGCCGAAAAACGAGAACCTGTGTTTTTCACATTTTTCAGCTGAACATCTTTTCGTCGTCATTTCTCTGCTGTTGGTCCCAGGCTCTTTTCGCTGCGATTTTTGAGTTCCTGGGGGTCCAATTGGTCGGGAAAGAGTCATAGAAATCAATTCTGAGACGAAAGATTTTTTGGTCAAAAAAAAAGGAAGGTTAACCCCTTTGTATTTTTGGCGAAAATTTTCGCGATTTTGAAAAATGCTGGAATCAAGTCTTTGTGGCACTATTCCGACGTAATTTTGCGAAAGGAATCGATTAAGCGTAGTCCCAATACGCTGCGAGCAACGGATCAACAGTTACAGCCGAAAAACGAGAACCTGTGTTTTTCACATTTTTCAGCTGAACATCTTTTCGTCGTCATTCCTCTGCTGTTGGTCCCAGGCTCTTTTCGCTGCGTTTTTTGAGTTCCTCGAGGTCCAATTGGTCGGGAAAGAGTCATAGAAATCAATTCTGAGACGAAAGATTTTTTGGTCAAAAAAAAAGGAAGGTTAACCCCTTTGTATTTTTGGCGAAAATTTTCGCGATTTTGAAAAATGCTGGAATCAAGTCTTTGTGGCACTATTCCGACGTAATTTTGCGAAAGGAATCGATTAAGCGTAGTCCCAATACGCTGCGAGCAACGGATCAACAGTTACAGCCGAAAAACGAGAACCTGTGTTTTTCACATTTTTCAGCTGAACATCTTTTCGTCGTCATTCCTCTGCTGTTGGTCCCAGGCTCTTTTCGCTGCGTTTTTTGAGTTCCTCGAGGTCCAATTGGTCGGGAAAGAGTCATAGAAATCAATTCTGAGACGAAAGATTTTTTGGTCAAAAAAAAAGGAAGGTTAACCCCTTTGTATTTTTGGCGAAAATTTTCGCGATTTTGAAAAGTGCTGGAATCAAGTCTTTGTGGCACTATTCCGACGTCATTTTGCGAAAGGAATCGATTGCGAATGGTTTCAAGTCTCTGTGAGCAGCTGGTGAAAACTTACAGCCCAAAAACGAGAAATTTTCTTTGCATCTTTTCAGTTGTTGCTCCTACAAGGTTCTAATTGCCTTTCCTGTTTTCTTTGCGGTGCAATCAGTCTAGAAAAGGTCATTCAAATCGATTCCTAGACCAAAAGTTATTGGCTCGAAAATCGTCGTAATAGGAATTCTAACCCCTTCGAATTTTTTATTCGAAAATTGTTCAATTTTGAATAATGCTGGAATTGATTCTTGGATTCACTGTCTCGGCGTGATTTTGAAGAAGAATTGATTACGTATAGCTTGAACGCGCTGTAAAAATCTAATGTATAGTGGCAACCAAAAAATGAGCAACTTCCTTAGTATTCTTTCAATCTTAGGTCCAACGCTGTTCTATATTTCTTCTTCGTATATCTTAGGGCACAAATATTCTACGAACAATCGTAGAAATCTTTTCCAGCTAGGAAAACTTTATCGTCCAAAAATTGCAAAAAAAGCAAGAATGAAGCACGAGCTCCGGCCAAAACTCATGAAATCCCCACCGGGTTGCTGAAAAGTTGGGGGAAAAAAAGCATAACCTCATAGCAGCCAAGTTTCAGCCGTTTATTCAATAAGTCTTAATTCTAGTACAAGTGTTAGGTGTCAGTGTGTAGAAATTCAACTTGATATCAATAATGTAAAAGTGAAAGACAAAACGGAATGCAACAGTATGATTGAACATTACGTAATTAGTTTAAATATTGTAACAGAATAAAGTAATGCAGTATACATTATCTTAAAAGTAAAATATAAAAAATAATATATCAGATAGTGATTGTGGTAGTCAATAAGTGTAGTCCAACTTTCGGCTTGAGTACAAGCGCAACTCACCACTGCAGGATACGATATATTATGTATGATGATGTATTGTTACTCCTACATGTAATCTGGATTGAAATGAATAAATCATTGAATTTCTCCACATTCTAGTCGCATTTTTCAGCTGTTGGTCCCACGACGATTGGAACGTCTTTTGTTTTGGATTGCTTCAGATCCGTTTTGTGTAGGAAGAATCGTATGACTAGAATTAGAGATAAAAAGTTTTATACATGTAGAATAATATTCACCATAGTATATTTTATCCTACCCCTTGAAAATTCATCAGTTTGAAATTCAATTTTTCACAATGCTGAAACCTTATTAGATGATATCAAACATGACAATTCTCAGCCTGCTACATAGGCAACCCGAACACTGTGATGTCAACTCAAAAGCCTCCTTGAAGGCGCTAGAGAACCGCGAGACTGCGCCTGCTAACCTGCAATTTGCACGTAACATTCCACGAGCAACTGTATCCACTGTATCCATAAAGTGGCGCCACTCGCTTGAGCGTGACAATTCTACTTACTACTCTTATCTCAGGAGTGAGTTCAAATTGCTCACAATTCTGCATATTTTTATGGTAACGTTCATACTTTTGTAAAAATTCTAGAACTGTGTTAAATCATTTCAAAAAGTATATAAATACATATCTGAAAATACAAAACGATATTAGGAGGTCTTAATTTTCCTCCAAAAGGAAAAATGAGGCAACCCAATATTGCTTATAATATATAATTTTCAACACATCTAATACTCGTTATAATGCTGTTGCATAATTAAAGATGTATAGGGATGTAGATCGAATTCCTGTTAAGTCGATAAAAATTATGCAAATTGTTTTTACTTTGATTTTAAATACCTGTGTAAAATTTCGAAGCGATTGTCTAATTCATAACGGAGTTACTTTACTTTTAATTTTTCATGATTTTACATTGAGCCTGACAGTTTTCGATCAGGATCAAATCAGGGAAATCACCCAAAATTGTAAGTAAAATAACTCCGGTACAGGTCAGACAATCACTTCCTAATTTTAGACAGGGTTCTAAAATAAAGATGAGAACAATTTGTGTAATTTTCGTTGACCTAGCACGATGTCGACCTACACGCCCGTACATCCTTCAGTTAGAACTCCAAGATCGCAAAACAAACTATTGATACAAATAAATATTAATGGCGACTCAGCATCCTCCGATTGACTAACCACTGCCGGTTTAAGAATAAAAAGCTATGTACCAATGCGAAAAAGAATATCTAACAAAAACCTCAGAACCATAAAACGTGAATAGTGGGGATTCACATACGTGTTGAACCGGTTTAAGGATCGTTAAGTGGTGAGGTTAGACTTTTTCCGGTGTCCTGAATCGCTTTCGAAGCTCTTAACGTGAGGGGGTTGCATTCATTCATCCATCTCCGTAAGGTCATATCGGAAAGAATTCGGTCGCGTCAGTATTTCCCACAATTTGGTATAAAAGTGGTGAAGAAAAAAACGAATGTAAGTAAAATCTGGACCACACGCAGGTATCGCTGGCACCCCTTCTGTACCAATCACAATGCGTTGCATATAAATATCAAACCAGTGTCACAGAACGCATTCGTTGGGCGTCGAATGGCGGCAACGCGAATGGGAAAGTCAGTGCAGCCGCAGCTTGTCAGATCTGAGATTGTGCGACGGAGTGGAAGGGCTCGAGGGGTGAAACGCTCGTAGTTTGCCAACAATCGAACCATTGACAATCGCCGCCACTAAATCAAAATGGCGGCTCTTTTGTCGGCGAGCTCAAAATGGCGGCAGGTTTCTCAGAGGCTTTGTACCCTCGCCGACGGCATTGTACGGAAGGTCGATTTGAGTGGATTCGAACACGAAGGTGACAATAAGAACGACAAAGAAAATAAAGGTTCGCAAGTTTCAAAAGTACCGCGGCCAGGCCACCCCGAAGCGCCCCGCTCATTCTCGTCTGAAAACAGGAGGAATGAATTGTGCACGACTTCGATAATGCTGCATACGTAAAATTGGGCTTTTTTAAAAGTGTTCGATCTATGGCGATCAAAATAACATATCCTGTTTGTTGAACGTCGGTCGGAAGGTTGGGGAAAGACCATTAATGCCTGTCCATCGACACTTTTGCCTAACGATTTATGAGGGTTCTAAGAATCTCTTCTAAGCAGGAAGCTTCGAGGCTGACCGGAAACCGCAGATTTCCAGCATATCGGATCGGAGGGGCTGCAGGGGCGGAATTGATTACGTAAGGAATGGATTTGTCGCGGAACATATCCCGGAAAATTGACCGGCATGTCAACATCGATTCCTTGGTCCTGGTCCTGCGGAAGATCCGTGCCGCCACGCTCCTATAATGGTTCTGGGACCCCGGAGCCGAATTGATTACCATTCCTTCTTTTGCTGGTTTTACAGATTTTTCTCACCGACATGCGATTTTCGGAGTAAAATAATGACTCCGGAAAACATTCTGATGAAGCTTTTTCGGAATTAATAAAGTTACCCGATTCAATGTTCCGTTTATCCGCAAAAAGCAAAATATCCATGGGATTGGTTGAGTTTAATTTTGCGTAGCACTGACGAAGAATGACTAAAAACTGTTACATAAATATTCTTCAACGCGATCTGAATTTCATTTTACAATTAGTTTAACAAAAATTAATGAAAGAATAAATAAATGACAAGATATTTGGATCTCGGGTTCCTCTGGTTTCAAAAGCGATAAACTTTAGTGTGAGTAACATTCTTTTACCAGTAAGAAATTCTTCAAACCTTTTTGCGGTCCGTTGCGAGCACATCCTGCAAGAAGGACTGCAATAGAAAATGCACAGAGAGAGAGAGAGAGAGAGAGAGAAAAAGAAGCTCTGCTTCGCTTTACGCGTTAGCATCCAGCTGAGGGTTGTTTTTCTCTCGGAGGTATAATTGTATGAAGCGCGTTTCCTCAGGAGTAAAAAGCGGACTTCCCGTTGCCCGTTTAGTAGCACATATTACAAGCTGGAGCGTGTCAGATATAAGTGCTAGAGCCGCGAAGATGATGATCGTAATTTTCGTTTAATTGCATTCAATCAGCATAAATCATGCTGAAAACTTGTTTGCACATTAATTCGCCTAGCTTTTTGTCAACCGCGATGCTTTACGGATACCTATACCCGTTGAGTACGTGCATAGCTACAGTATTCCAACTCCGTTCACGACAGGTCACTTCACAGCTTGCCTTTATACCTGAACTGCGACGGGTTCCCCGAACCCTTGCTGCACAGATGGTCAAAGACTAACTGTGCAACCTGTAAAACACGCATTGCACAGTTAGGTACTTCGTGATAGTCTTACGGTCAATCAAAATCATCGAAAAGTACCGCTGAAAGATGATACCAGTGCGAAAGATGTTCTGATCGGGATAAGATCAAGTCAGTCAATTTGCAAACAGTAAAAAGTCTTGAACTTGATTTAGTAGCAAATGAGCATTACGAGAGTGAAAAGATCTAAAAATGAACGTTCAGTATTACTGCGAATTCAGTCGACTAAGCGTCGTGTTATTTAACAAGATAGTTCATTCTCGTAGGAAGTATCATTGTACCATTAACTTCTTCACACCGTAACTTTCAGTAACGACATCTCAATCCTTGTCCCAGTTGATCAGTTCAGTTTAGCCTCATCATCTCCTGTCCTTTAACTATAGAGTCCCGATGCACGGAGGTCTTGGATGCATCTTGCTCCCACTGAAATGCCGGGGGGATACGTTGTACGCGGATGCGAGATGCTCGGAGTGTTCGGGTCTGGCACAGGAGGCAACGTGGCGGTGCGCGGCCCGTCAAAGAGTCCTCATTAAATGCTGGCAATTAACTGCGGGCCAGGTTGAGCCTCGCCTGTTGCTCCGAGCTCACGGCCTCCAAAGGTGTAAATGTAAACCAGTTCGGCACTGGGGACCCACGAGCGGTTGATCTGTCAGTTCCTTTCCACCACAACGGGCGCTTGATTCGTTCCTCGTCCTCAAGTATGGAACCATGCCTGTGAAATCCAAAGGAAAGTTAGTTTTACAAATTTCAGATTTTGCATGCTATTGGATTAGGAAAGTGAGGATGGGTATGATGGTTCATCGAGCTTTCGCGTAAAAAAACGATATTCTCAAAGATTAAATTTCTATATAGTAACGTGATCAAGTTTCATTGTCGTGGATTTCTTTCAGTTTGGAAAGATTCCGATGGCTAGTAGCAAGAATGATGATGTGACTGTCAAGTATGACGTGTATCGAAGATGGAAAATAGTAATTTTAATTGGTCTGGATCTGAACATGTCAGAAATGGCTGGAAACCATTTTAATGATCATGTTGATCATCCTGCACTGATAATTGATAGTGAATTAATCGTCCCTCAACTGCCCGAATGGTACTCAGAATCTATGTAATACAAACCTATGCCTAAAGTTTCTATGGAACAAAACTGACTACTAACAGTCATGCCGATACTTCTATCTGCGTAAGAATCTTGATAGAAAGAAATTTAATCTTTGTGGTGCCACTCCCGCCCCAGGAAGAGTGGGTGAGCTGAATAAGAAGCTGCTGGAGGTGGGTAAACTCCGCTGTCAAAATAGGGGGCCGGGGTTGAGTAATAGCGAAGTGGTTGGAAACAGCAACAAATATTCGCCGCGCCCCCGCGCAAAAAGGTCAATGCGAACAATTAGGAACTATCGATCCCTGAGGGATTCCCATCCTGCCGATTCAAAAGTTCGGGTCTCACCTGGTCTAGTCTCAGCTTCCGAGGAATGCGAGGTCGGATTTCTCCCAGGGGCGCTTTTCGTCATTCTAATTGATACCGCGATGTCTGCGTCGCTCGCGAACGAGAAGTGAAAGGGAAAAGGATCAAGGGTCAATCGGAGCCCAGCAATCCTTTCGTAACGATGTTCGATTGTCACCATCTCAACGAGCCTCGATCCGTCATCCGCAACGTTTAGCACCCGCTGAGCAGTCGCCGGCGAATATCGCGACTCTGGGGAATCGGTAGTCGTGGATTGAGTCTTCTCCTCGGTTCAACCGCGCCCACGTGTCTCCTTCTCACTCTCCCTCCCTCTCTCTCTCTCTTTCTGTCACTTGGGAAGGTGCACAGCGAGGACTTGTGGTGCGTATGATGTATTGAAGCGAGTCGAAGCTGAATGGGTAGGTAGAGAGTGTCGTCTAGGCTCACGTCTTTGCCTCGGAGGTGTAGGTATTTCTCTTGCTGGATTTGTCCTGCCCACACACATGCCGGTGACTTTCGTCAACCATTTTCGGCGCCGTCCTATTATCGTCCTTCAATGGACAACCGCATTCAAATCCGGCGAACGCACAACGTTTCGTTATAATTTATTGTAATTTCGTTTCTCCGCGGAAATCATAATGACAAACGGGACCCAGGCACTGCTTGCACCTAGTCCGTTATACAGGTGTAGTACCTATTATAGGTCCACCCAGAGAATTAGTGTTGGTAATGCGTACCCGGATCTTTGCACAATCGGAACGCGAGTAAAACTCGACGTTTTAGTCAACAAAGGAGAATTGAAGCATTAACTTTCCTCCGCGGGAGTAACGAGTTGAATTTCAATACGCACCTGAAGCACACGTCGCAAAGTAGTTACCATTTTTTTATCACTGCTACATCCGTGACCAAGCATCACCTCGAAGATAACCACCCCGCGAACGGAATGACTCGGCATCGAGTAAATATTCTATTACCTCGACCAAATTATAATCATTGATCGTTAATCAGTTAGTGTTTAATCTTCTCCGTTGCACGCGTCCGGGTTTTACGGATGCTTAATCCGGACACGTGTAACGTGAAATTGGCCGTATAAATCAGATATTCCGGATGACGGAGCGCCGTCCAAGGATAGATCGTATAATAGATCGCGCACTCCTGCAGCGATCAATGCATCTTCGAGTCAAGAGCCGAGGCAACCAGAAAGAACCGGACTAAGGCGCTGCGATGCCGTCGCAGTCGGTGATAATCCGAGGATTAATCGTGCCCTGCGGAACAAAAAGTGACGGCCAAAGTACCCGGAAGTGAACATCCGTCACAGTCTGATCACATCTTCAGAGTTGAGAAGACAAGGATGATAACGTTTCTGCAAAGTACATTATTACACTCAGGTTTATAGTAAAGTACTTCTAAGCTGCTACAGCAAGTTTTGATATCTGGACTCGACGATGAATCACAAGTCGTAGAATCATCTGCGTGAATAGAAATCGTTAATGTCCTGGAAAAAATTGATTCGACTGAAGTCGTAAATTGAACGTCGCGCGCTTGATATCTTCATTCTTCTCGTAACCGTGGTTTTGTTCTCCCTTTTTCTGTTCTACGATTCCCGTTTTTTTGTCATCGACATCCGCTCCCCATGGCCGTGCGGTAATGCATATCTTAATGATTTTCTGCGGTAAGAGAGGAACGGCGCCCTGAACCGCTTTGTTCCATTACCGCCGTTAACACCGAGCATCGGACACCCTGAATTCAACCCACGCCGACGCAATCAGTCCCTCGTAAACAACAATCACGACACGTGTCATCCCCCCGGACTTCCATCCACTCCCTGTGTGTAATTTTCTCTCTGCAGTGTACTGCCTACCACCTTTTAGCCGCCGCAGGTCATCGCTCGAATCCCTTAATAATACTCGTTTAGCGATGGGTGAACAGATGCTTGTAATCAATTATTAATCAGGCAAAACATTAAGTCAATTCACCAGGAATAATGTCGTAGTTACGTGAATTTGTTTATTGTCCTGACACAGTTTGCAGGAGACGCCGGAGAAAATTGATAATTCCTTTGTCAATTATCACTTGCAATTTAGTCAATCTTTTAACAAAACCGAGAAAAACTACACGATCTACCTCATATTGTTCGAATTGCTGTTGTGTTTTTGTACAAAGCAAAATGTAGTTCAATTATATTTGCCGCGAGAAGATATGTTTTAAATGAGCTTGAAATTCATGATTAGTAAGTTTAAAGAATAGTTTCATCGAGTTGTAAACATTTCGCGTACCTAACTGTACACCAAGTGAACGAGTTTCACCTTAGAATTGGCGTTATTATGTCAGTTAATTAATCATTTTTATATAAGATGATGATGGTGGTAAGCACTGTGCAGCATGCAGAGAGTAACAATCGGATGATACAATATAAATCGTATACCTGTATAATACCGATCGACCGAAGAGAAAGCAATATTCTGAGGGGCAGAGTTAATTAACTTGGTATTCGCTCTGTAAATGTAATTAATTATAATTAACAATCTCAGCGAAATTGAAGACGAGCGTTGGTTGGCCGGTCGGTTACGCTCGAGGCGAGTCTGGGGTTCGAGTCTTGATTCACCGAGGTCTGAACGATCTCATCGGCACCGCGAAGATCTGCGTCCGCATCACGCACGCCATTCTTGCCCCATCCCCGGACCCAATCCGCACTAGGATAAAGAGTTGTTGAATTTCCCGATCATCGCGTTTCACGGTTCACGCCCGGAAATTATTCCCGATTTCATTTTCCGCACCGATTAGCGGGAGGAGCGTCCGTCGACATCGCGGGCGATTATCCGAGGAGGGAAAAATAGCGAAGCAACGGCAAAGGGAGGAGAGGAATGTAAAAATCGTGGAAACCGAGCACTGCCGGAGCGTGAAATCGAGATCAAAGGGGAACCCTGCAGCTGGTAATAAGGGTAGATAAGGAGGCGCGGTGTGCGGCTGCGATCTGCGTCTTGGCGAGGGCGGAGCGAGCTGGAAGCACACCTTCTCCGAGGTTCGCCTCGAACCAATGCAAGAAAACCGATGGTCGCATTAACCAAGGCGAGCCCGGAGAGCCCCACTCAAAAAGGTGGAGCCTGAAAGGTTGCGGCGACCTGAACCGATCGCCGACAAGATCGCGGCTCCCTTCAAGAAGCAGTTTGAGCCGAACCCCCGAAGCTGTAGGTGCGCGTCCAGTATTCATCGCTTCGAAGAGTAGAACCCCTGTCACTGCGGCAGATTTTCACCTGCCGCCCGCAATCGGTGCTCCGCAATACTTCAAGGACATCTTCGAGGGCCTCGGCGCGTGAAATAAAACAGTAGTTGTCCACTTTCTGATTGGTGGGAATTGTTTGTGAGATCGGTAAACGATATTCGCAGATTTCTTCAAAAGGGACGGTTTCCAACGAGAAGTCGGAGTTCGTATTCCACCAGAGACTAGCCGCTCTTGTTACCGGTGCACTCGAACCGATTGTGTGTCAAAGTTCGGTACAGTTAATGATAAACAAGTGCAATCGGCGCTGCAAATTAAAAAACTATCCTGTCGCCCGGAGAATAGCTGATATACGGATAAAGTCGCAGTGTGTGAAACTGATCAACGGAAGAAAACGCTTCCATAGATGGCTGTCAGCACTCTGAACATGGCACCTTATTTCACTGGATACCCATTCCAAGGTGCGTTGATCAGCCCCGTAATTACTATTCTCGATTTTAGCCTGCAATAGCCAATTCATGGACCTCCTCAAATCACTCGAAAAGCCTGCACGGTCTTCGTCCCTTCCATCAGGTTCCCAACGTCCCTTAATCCCCCCAGGAGGAGTGTTCGCCGTCTTTAAAATTTCGCGAACGCATCTAGGCCTAATTTTATTCCAACTTCCAATGGCTGTGCGGTTTTAAAAATCGGTGCATCATACCCTACGAATTACATGAAGAAGGTAAATTGTCAGCGATATTGCACTGCTCACTTATTTTCGATGGACTCCAATACCCTGAATTTCTAAACTACGCCATCGAATATCGGCGTGCAGAATGCGGATATTACGCAACAAAGGCCTAAAGGCAGTTCATGGGTAGAAAATTTGGGCCTCAAATGATCTAGGTGACGAATTAATTGTTCGTTCGCCCGGTGCATTCGAAATCAACACTGGGCATTACGCCGTACAGCGTCGTAAACGAAACTGCCAGTCATAAAACAATAACGTCGACCCATAAAATGGGTCCAGCAGACCCAGGCTTCAGTTCGCTCTGGTTACTGTATACGGGACTTGGGAAGCGGGAACCCTCGGACGTTAAACCGTTCGCTGAAATTTGTTACGGACCCCGTATATTCTACGGGCGGCTTTCTCGCTTTCTTCCTGACAGCAGCCCCAAATACTTCTCGGTGAAAAATTCCTTGGGTTGAAAGCAGCCCCAAAGAGAAGCAATCGCCTCCGGCCTTGAAAGTCATTCTCTTATATCCGGTGGTTAATTGACCTCCTATTTTCGCGTAGACTACTTCGTTGGTGTCCCGGAATATCTTAAATTTCTATTCAGAGATTTCGGCGGAAGTAGAAGTATCGAATTTTCCGACGAATAATCTTCCCCTCGTTTTTCATTATTCTACGCTGCTCTCAGTCAACGAATATAATCCCTGCAATCATTTAATCCGTTCATAATCCTTCTCAAGGGAACTCGAGTCATTGGGATGCAGATTGGACCTGTTGGTATATGTATACGAGTGAAGGAAGAATGTAGAAAGATTCACAGTTGAATCGAGGATGTGGACAATTATACAAGTATGCCATGCGAATGGAAATAAACGAGAGAGACTCCGACGCATGTAAAAGAGGCTCGTCCTCAGTGTCCCGCGAAGAGTACATTCTGCATCTGTAATAAAGGAAAGTAATTGTTCTGGCAAAGAAGACTTCGCGAGGAGTTGAATTAGCATCCGCAGCACTTGGTTGAAGAAAATCCAGGAAGATAAAGAGAGGGCAAAAGGAACACGGCGAGAGAACCGCGGGGTAAAGAGTCGAGACAAGCATCGGAGAAAGGAGCAAATCGCCTCCTTTAAAAGGTCCAAAAGGTAAAAACGTGCAGGACAGACCGGCTCTCTGCGTCAGGGAAGAAGAAGACGCTCGAAGGAGGCGCACGCTGCGCTTCGTCGGTCGGTGGGCGTTGAAGAAGGCTCAGGCGGTGAACGTGGGCACCTAATGTCTGATATCGGATGAGCCTCGGGCGACGGCGCGATGATTGAAGCCCTCGCAAGCCGGGATCAAGCCGGCTATGCGGCGCACTTGAAGGGGACCGAAAGGGTGGATCGCCGCGTCTTCTTTCGACGATGCCCACTTTTTTGCAATATCGGCAAAAACACCTTGTGGGTACAGCAGGAGTCGGCCTCGTCGATCGCGGTTCGAGTCCAGGCGTCATAGACCGATTCCGCTATTCCAAAATACCGCGTATCGTCTGCAACGATTTTATAGCCACGTGATTCTTGACGAAGAATGAACTCCGATTCGGTGATGCCAAAAACCATCGCCGTTTCGCCGATCCGCGTCCGTCGCTTCGGAATGGGTCCAATGCCCCGACGGAAAACGGGCACCAAACTGTCCGTCACGGTTCGCGGTGGGCGGCATCCTTGGTCAGCTGATACCATCGGCGTTTAACACTACGGTCACAAAAAACCCCAGAGTCCATTGGTATCATGCGTCTTCGTGTCATCACGCGGCCTCGGCCTAAGGCGGGAAATCAGATTTTAAATACGTTCACTGCAAAACAATTGAATAAAGAATATATGCAATGATGTTTAGAATGTTTCCTAAAAAAATTACAAGAGATATAGCAATCCTTTAAGTATAGAATAAACTGATCTTGCATACGAAAATTCGCTGGACAATCAGTTTTAAGACATTTCGTCCGTCTGCATTTAGGGAATTGTTACTGTACGAGGTTCACGATTGCAAAAGAACAGCCGTCAAAGGAGGAGGCGGAGGAGGAAGAGAAGGATAAGACGGATGTGGTTCTTGGCTTGCGTCCACGTCGGTGAAAAACAACAAATGTCGAAATTAGTATAAGCGGATAGAAAATTTGTCGGACAAATTATTGCACCGTCTTATGATGACAGAGCAAGCGGCTGACTACCGTAGTTTTTCTCATACACATACCTAGTGTGATATACGAGTATATCCGGTGAACGGATTCGGGCGTAATTCCCGAGGCGTGAGGCCATAAACAGAAGAGACTTCCGGTGGAGGCGCGCGCGTCATTTAGCGATCCAATTATCATAATTACACGGATCTCGCCTCCTGGACGGGGAGTGCGTGTAAAGATGACTTTGAAACGACTGGCTAACCAGCGCCAAGTTTTTAGACGGTGAATTTTTGTTCTTCGGCTGTTGAACGCGGCGTCGCGTATTCACCTTATAAGTCGCCCTGATCCGAGGGCTTCCGTTTATCGCGTAATCAGCCCCTCGGAGAGTCTCGCTTTGGGCCAATCATTATAACCTTCCTACCTGGCCGTCCGCCTTCGGCCAGCCTGACCACCTGAAAATCATCCCGAGGAGGAAATTTAAATCCATTCAAAAACTCAGCTACGTGTCGAGCTGCTGTATCGGCCTCACAATCGGGCCAATCAGCCGAATTAACATGATCGTTCAACATTCAATCAACCGTTATCAATAATTCATGCTCGAAATTATTTCCCTCATAATTTCCTCCACGCCAATCTGCACCGCGGCATGCAGCTCGTGCGGTATTCGTGCGATTATGATGCCGGTTTCTTCTTTATGCCCTTTTTCGCAGCCGTGTTCCACTTCTTACTCGGGGCCTGCACGGTTTGGGTCCTCTGCACGGTACGAGCATCAACCCTTCCGTCCGCTATTACCGATACCCAATTGAATTCGCGGAGTAAATCAATGCCGAGATCAAGGACTTATATGACCGTTCCCGACATTTCGGACACCCCGCTGCACGGCAGGAACTTGATCAGCAGGCACATATATACTCTATGCCACATACCGGCGGTGCCCGGCGTTGTTTATTACGACTTGAAGTCAGCGTTGTGTGGACGGGGCCTTAGCCGGACGGAGTTAGTCCCCTTTGCGCCGGGGTCCACGTGCGTGGCGGCGCCTTTTGATCTCGTCTGTAATCCCGTCGGGCCCTCCGGCCCAGTGACGTCACACCCGAGGTGTCCCGCCAGGTAGAGAACGCTGCAGGAACGCGGGAAGGAATACAAGGACCCTGAAGTCTCGCGCAGGGAATTCCACGTGTCGAGAAAATCGTTTTGTTCCCAAGTTCAAATGAAAGGCTAATCATCATTTTTTCCCGCCCAAAATTATCCCTCTCCCGTAGTTTCGAGCTTATGCATTTTTTTTTCCACAACTCTTTACAGGACTCGCTTTGCACGCAGGACGAGATTAACGCGCGGCGAGTGTAGGCTGCGAGTGAACAATGCCTCTTTATCACATCCAATTTATACTCCATGCATGGTCTCGTAAAGCACATTTACCTGCACAATAGGTTTGTCTCTGCACAAGTTCTGCGCAACAAATCACATCGCACACGCTGCTTTCTCAATCCAGCAACTCACCTTCTGCACTAGCAGTAGAAAACATCCAGAGTTGATCCTCGTACGTTTCATTTCCTCCCGGAATTCTTCACCGACTTAGGGATCCTTAAAGTATCCTCTTTTCGCTGTACAAAATGTGAAAAATTTCAACAATGTTGCATGGAACGGGCAACTCTGTTTCCGATATCCGATGTGCGTGCGCTGGCCGTTTGTCCTGTTCACACAGTCGGTTGCGTGTGGAGGCATTTCAGCGTACCCCACTATGAGGGTGTTGATGTTGACGGGTTTTTATCCGTTCACGGTTGGTGAGACCAATCAGATCGGATTGATCGATTATGCACGATAACCCGAGATTAATATTTAATGCTCAATAATGTCACCAGTTCTTGTTGGCTTTATATTTCACCCTAAAAATGACCACTGAAAGGTTCCTGAAGCACCCTCAACAAAATTTAATAATTTCAACAATTTTTGAAGAACTTACATACTCGCTGACTATTTCAAGAGGTTTCTCTGTCATGTTGCTTTCCAAAAATTCATCGCATCAATGAGTTCAACAACTAATTATCGATCAAACGCGAATAAATTTACTGTAAGACTTGTTCTTTGACAGTGAGATCTTGGATTAAACCAAAACTTGACCAACATCAATGCGAATCAATGCGCAATGCTTTACAGAGACTTCTTACAGCAGCAATAGCTGATGAACCGCCATGTTACTCTATGAGGTGTAATTCCAATTTTCGCTCTTCCTGGAAGTTTCAGTCGTTAAAAACTTTTTACTGAAGGTACAGTTCTACTTCTTGTTATGAACACTGACCATATCTACATTCCCGTTCGAAGAGTCCAACTTCAGGCTTTAAGCCGAAAAGATCTGATGGATCAAGTGAGATTTGAATCAATCATCTGGAATGTTTCAATGTTGAAGACTCTACTGATTCAAAGAAAGTGAATAAGACAAAGGCTTTCTCCGTTGCAATTTCAATCTTTTTCTATCTGGGGGTACAAGTGAATCAAAGACTCTCGTTGAGAATTTCGGTTCTAACTTTTTTTCATAAACGTAATAATCATATCATTGATTCTTTTCGGAGGATCCTGTGTACTGACCATCAAATTCAAGTCGCGTAAGAGAATGCAGCGAGAGAGAGAGATTTCGAGATATGAATGGAAACGAAGTCTCAGGTAATACGAAGAAAGAGTCAGCTGTAAGAGAACGGCGACTGTGAAAAAGAGTCGGAGAGTTAACTGCTTGTTGCAAAACCACGGGGACCGTAACTCTGGCATGGCATCCGTCGGGAGGGCGTCGCGTCGCGTCGCTTCGCATCACGACGTGAGGTTTCGAGTATGTTGGGAGGATGTGCAGCACGCGATGGACTGCGGCGGCATACCGTATCTCATTCGCTTCTTTGCCGTGTGGTTAGCCATATAATATTTGTTTGACTTCATAGTTATAATTAGGATAATTAAGAGCCACTAATTACCGGTAATTACGAGCGTTTGAGCGGCACCTTGCGTGTCCCGGTTTTGTCCACAGAGCGGCCGATCTCCGGGACGTACACAGACCGCATACGCCAGCGCACGTTACCCTGTCATTTCTATTTTTCATTACCTCCCTACGAGATGTCCCCGCGTTCTGAGCACCGCCTGCAGACCACCGTTTTTGCTCCGGACCGAGTCGAGTCTTTGCAAAGTGCCTCATCTCCGCGGCTCGCGTAATGAACGACCTTTTAGCCCCTCGCTCAGCCGAACCGATCCTTCCCCGAGGCTCCTCAGAAAAACGAAACCATGCCGCGTGACGAAGATCCCGCGGTTCTCTTCCTCGCGGAACGTGAAAGCTCATGGATTCACTCACCTGCTCATCGTTTCCTCTATTTATCTATTTTGCAGGACAGGGTCGAGTCAATCAGCTCGGTGGAGTCTTCATCAATGGTCGCCCACTGCCCAATCACATCCGTCTCAAGATCGTCGAATTGGCTGCCGCAGGCGTAAGGCCCTGCGTTATATCGAGACAGCTCCGCGTCTCTCACGGATGCGTTTCGAAAATTCTCAACCGGTACCAGGAGACGGGGTCCATAAGGCCCGGCGTAATCGGGGGCAGTAAACCGCGCGTTGCCACCCCGGAGGTCGAGGCAAGGATCGAGGACCTCAAACGTCAGAACCCCGGAATCTTCAGCTGGGAAATTCGGGACAAACTGATCAAGGTCTGTTGATGTCCGCAAAGTTGAAACCATTATGTATTGAATAAGAAAATTCTGGTATAACCAGAGACTCGTCTTCGTTATAATTGCGACTGTAATTCATCCTGATCTCGCTATCCAGGACAAGGTATTAACTTGTCCAACGTGGTTCTGCCAGCAGGACGGAGTTTGCGACAAGGCTTCAGCGCCTTCCGTATCCAGCATATCCCGGCTACTTCGAGGACCCACGAATCAAACCCGACCAGGCGATGATCCTCGGCGAAATCACTCGATAGATGGAATCCTAGGTAAGTTTATGAACGTTTATCACGTATCGCTAGTGTTCGGGAAAGTTTCGATGGGTGAAAACTCACGATCCGATGCCGCACGGCCATTTCCATGTCAACGAAGCCGCGGGTCGGTACCATAAACATCCTCTGCGCGTAGTCGGAGGTTCCTGAACCCGGTAATTACGCGACGGGGCGTAAAATCAACCAGGAATCGAGGATTTCTGGGTTCGGTTACTCATCGATCATTACACAGGCATAACCCGAGCGACGATCCCGTGTACGCGCAGCGCAGAACGCGGTGTGCGAGCCTCTTTCCTTGGCGTCTTAATTTCTGACGTCTTCGCGGTCTCAATTGAATCGGCGGTGAGAAGAAGGGGTACGGAATATATACCGCCAGTGTAAGTGCAACATTCAATTAGGTGAACGTTTAAAACGAAGCGATAGATCATTCGGACCGCTCGCTGGGTGGCTTGGACGCGTAAGTGGGACCGGGAAGAAGCGAGCGGGCCCGGCAGTTGGGTCATAAAGGAACGCGAGCGAGCCGTTCGCTCGGCTCTTCTCGCGGAGTGTTTCTCAAGATTAGCACGAAGGTTCTTATTCAAAAACCCGCGAGGAGTAACTACTCATCCCCCGACACATGCGTTTTGTTGGACATTTTGCACCTTGGTCTGCTTTTAACATACATACCACATAATCGTTCATTTTTAACTCTCTTTTTATACTTTTCTAATTTTTCCTCACGGTCCGCACTTCTCTTTGTTTCTCGTTCATCGCCTCCATCTTCGTCCTTATTTCTCTTACTCTCCCTCCCTATCTATTATTTTTCTTCTCTCCTTTCTTGCCATGCGAAAGAGTTGCAGAAATAAGCCTTGCGGTCGGCAATTCTGAAAGGGAACTCTTTCTTTTGCCTTTATTGCCGCGGAAAGAGCTCAGCTTCGGCTGCTGCAGCCAAGAAATATTATACGGACGGACTCCCTGGCGCGCTACGAGATGTGTCGAGTTTATTATCTTGTCGAGAAAGATTTAGCTTTTTATTAGACACGCGGCGTCGCTCGCCGAGTCGGTACAAATTCAGGGGGTAAATTACAAGCCACTTCTCTTCGATTCTTTCGTTTCCTCATCGCGCTTTGTGACTTTTATATCCCCTCGGTATCGTAATTCACCTAATCCAATTGCGGTGGCATCTGGTAGCAGAAAACGCAGATTTCGTTAGGTTATACTCTTGCCTCTTATTCGTATTCAAGTATAAACGTAGTTCTCCATCAACATTTTCACCCCACGTCAACTCAATTGAAAAAAAATAAACGCCTTACAGCGTGCGCGAAGTTTTCCATGACCCGATATATTCACATATACATATTCCTTAAAACGCTCAGGTGATTTCTCTGCCAGGTACCATATTGCGCTTAAATTTTGCCTCTTTTTCGAATACCGACAGTTTTGGTAGAGCATTTTGCAGTTTCGAGGTTAAAATTGACTCCAACGGTACCGTACCAAGTTGGCTTTGCAACTTTCTCGAAGCCTAGCGAGGCAATTGTGGCAGTTTCATGCGGTTCTAGCGAGTTATGGGTTGGGTGTAGGCATAACCACAGAGCACTCGCGTGGAGCGCCGCGGCACGGAGCGTCCGCCACTGCATTGGACGGGGGCCTTAAGGCCCCGGGACGAGCGCGCCTCGCCGCAATATACACACAGGCACCTCGCCGCGTGGCGTGTGGTCCCACGAGCACGCGGAGCCTCTAATCTTGAAACCGCCAGCCACAAACCGCCATTGCCAGTCGGTCTTGAACAGACAGCTCCGCGGGACCGAAGTGATCCAGCAATTGGTAGAAAATTGAAATCGCAATTACGATATTGATTTAGACGTTTTCAGTCTGCCGCGACGGGTCTTACTGAGTCGACTTTCAGAGATCTGCACGCTGCGTTGCTATGTGGATGAAAAATTTCATCAATTTTTTCTAACGTTTCGAAAGATTCAGTCTCTCCCCACTTCGCGGCATTCGAAGTTTGATATTCGAAATTCAAAAGCCGAAATATGACAACGTAGTCTGTTCGCAGAATGTCTTGATAACTCACTCCAGTGTAGTTACATAATTTAATTAAAGTCGTGACGTTAATGCCTTTTGCATGTTTTTTTGCTGCTTCGAATATTTACTGCATTGCCTGTATCGAGGCGAGCAGCACGCTTCAATATTTAAGACCAGTCATCACGAAAATTGCAAACACATCGAAGGTCCGTCGTATATTTTTTCTACTCGCAGTAACGGAGAACCGACCACTTTTTGCGGTAGTTAATTCACGCTGCTGAGTGCTTTTAGTAATGATTTATTGATTGTTATAACACTCTGTAAGATTGCTTGGATTAAAAAAGAGCTCAATTATTAGTTCGGCACCCACCGTAACATCCAACAACCCAAAGGAAAACAAACAAAAAAAAAAAACAATGTCAGAAAAGTGTGCAGACTAGGCTGTCGCTATTTCGAGACTGGAGAAAGAGAGAGATGGGCGTAAAGAAGTTATTTCCGATGATATTTTTAAGTGCCTCGCCCTCGACAAGCGGGGACCGGGCCCGGGCCACCCTTCCAAAGTCGAGGTTGGGTTAGGCGAGCTCACCTGTAATCAGGGGGGAACTTAATACCAGGTCCGTGGAGTCAGCCGTGTGAACTGTGGGCGGTGCCGCTTCTTGCTTCCTATCTTCAGGATCTGACGTCCCGCGCGTGCTCGGCATCCTCTGCCGTCTACTCGCATCGATGCCCACGGTTCTTGCGGGCGCGCTTTTTGTCTCATCCGGGGGATCCCGGGGCAATCAGCGACTGTCCAATTCCCCGACGGTTGATCTCGATCGACCAGCGCTCTTTTCGGATGAAATTTAACAAATAAAAAAAAAATAGCGGAAGACGTTCAAGACCCAAGTTTAACATCGGACCGTTTTCGTGTCGTTACAGGTGGCAGCAGTGGCGACGATTCGGACACCGAAAGCGAGCCGGGAATCGCGCTGAAGCGGAAACAGCGACGGAGTCGAACCACCTTCACGGGGGAGCAGCTCGAGCAATTGGAAGCCGCCTTTCACCGGACTCAGTATCCCGATGTCTATACGAGGGAAGAACTGGCCCAAAAGTAAGAAGCGATATTTACAAGGGCAAACAACGCGCCCCCTGAGTCTTGGGCCGATCGAAACTAACCGATATCCTTCCTCCTTGTTTCCTGCCGCAGAACCAAGCTGACCGAAGCGCGCGTTCAGGTCTGGTTCAGCAACCGAAGGGCCCGTCTGCGAAAGCAGCTCAACAGCCAGCAGCTGAACGCGTTCAACAGTATGGGCCTGCAATCCTTCCAAACCCAGCACTACGCTACCGGCGCAGAAGGCTACCAGAGTTATGGACAAGCCTCGGCCGCAGCCGCGGCCGCGAGTACCGGAGGCTACACGCAGCATTACAACTACGGCGAAAACTATTACGCCGCAGCGCAACAACAGTGGCCTCGAACCAGCGCCGAGAACTACGGGTGAGTGTTGAGAAATCGCATCATGAACTGCACTGTTATCGCTCGCTAAAGATTCTTCCTTTCGCGCTTTCTTCTCCGCGGGCATGTTCTTCTCGATCCGATATCGGGCCTAGAGAATTAGCCACCGGTTTTTGGAATACGACGGACGATCGGCGCGGCATACGGTTGAAATCCATGCCCAGGTGTTTCGAACAATTAATTCGGCCATTGTGAGGATAATAACAGGTTGGTCCGGGGCCTTCCTGGGTGCCGTGAGTTCTCGCCGTTGGGAAATACGGGCGTCGGTCGGTGCCCAGCAGCAAGATCCGCGGTTGATCGGGGCCTCAACTGCATCGGGCCTCGGATATCTCGGTAAAGTTGAGTTAGGTCTGCCGCTGCTTCTGCTTCTGCTTTTGCTGCTGCTTCTGCTGCCGCGGCGAAGTCCAACTCGGTGTGGTCCGCAATTACGTATAGCTGGCCCCGGTAATGAAACGCTACCGGCTAATAATCCACTCCCACCGTTCGTCCGACCGACGTTGTGACGCCGTGAATGTACCTACACACAAGCATTGCGAACGGGCGCAGCGCACGCACGTGCAGTGCGCAACTCGGTGATCGACGCCTGCGCAGTAATCGAGGTGACACGGCCAGGAATTCCGGGGCCTGCGATGCGGGCATTGTTCGGTATAAAATCCGCGCGCAAATTTTCCATCGTTACCGACCGAGTCGCGGTTGGAGGCCTGTGCTGATCGCCGCTTTTATCCAATTGGGGTTCGTTTTATTCAAACTAACGTAGTTCGGACTTTATTCGCATTCGAATTTTTTTTTTTTTTTTTTCTTATTCAATCGATTAATCGTAAACATTTTTTTTTTTGACAATAATATTAATATTTGCTTTCGGTGACATGATTTTCTGAGCGATTTACTTTAAATACGGAGGCAGTTTATATGCACACGACGGGATCCCACCTTTCCTTGTTTTTTTTTTTCAACTGTCATATTCTTTTGTTATCAAAATATAAAAAGTCGTAAATCCTCGGTCGAAAAATTGAATGTCGAATTCAAACAATCATTTGAACCTTGGGGAGGGGGGGAAGGATGAAGTATTCGAGAATACTGTCTGTGAATTTCAAGTAAATCGGTTGAGTCGTTTCAAAGATATCGTGGACACCGCAAGACGTCATGTATAAAATATCAAAATGGTTGACGTTATTGTCAATAACAATGTTTCTCATCAAATGATTCCAAACACTTGAAAAAGTATTGAAACGAAGCTCGATCGGCATACTTTTGAATAAAGCGAACCCCAATGGACTTGAACAATTCTCTGTCGAGTTATAAATAGCCGAAATTCACCCATTTCTACAACCGTCTGTACTACAGTATCCACGTACCCCTTAACGCGATCTGCCGGACATTACGACTCGTTTAAACGTTTTGGTGTTTCGAAACGGTCAAAGGACCCCGCGGGGCCCTAACACCGGGGTTGGGCGACACGCCTTAACCGATTTCTGCGCCCGGGTTCGGGGGTATTGGATATCGCTGCTGCCACGGAGGTGAAACACGCGGTTTTGATTGCGTGCCGAGCCGAAACCTGCAGAGGCGTATACGAGTCGAGGCCATTGAACGCGGGCCTTTTTCCCATGCACAACGACCGGGCCCGCGAATTAACCTTGAACAATTTTCAGCACGCTAATTCGTCCGCGTTGCGACGGCGGTCTCCGATATTCGTAACCTCTAAACGATTTTCCTCTGCTCTCTGTCCTCTCAGGCTATTCAACACCTCGCACTACGGCGGGGGGAACCTGAACCTCGGCACCCTCAGCGGTGGCGTAAGTCCCACCGCCTCCAACATGAGCGCATGCATGGTCCAGGGTGCCGCCGCTGGCGTTCCGCCCTCCGGAATGGCCCATCACGTCACTCCTCACAGCCCGAGCGAGGCAAAAAGCGGATATCCTTATCTCGGAGGCATCGAGTCACAAGTTTGTGGCAGAGTTCATTAAACCGATTTAGTTAACGATTTTCGAATCCGGTTCTCCGGTGCTTGTACAGCAACTGCGTTGTCAGCGATGTTTGTGCGTGCTAATGTACATACACAGATATAATATTATATTTTATATCCATCAGACAACAGCGATTTATCGTTGTAAGTAGTGCTTTCTCAATTTTTTTTTTTTTTTTTTTTATCCTTCATTCTCTTAGATATATTTAGATCGGGTTGCATTCTTTGCGATTCGTTAATTTCCCAGTGACGTTAGATTTTACTGATTAATAAATTATTTATAATATTTACACAATCTTATTATAGATATATGAAAGTATAGTATTTATATATGATATTGGATCACCCGTATAATAAGAGCCGCCTAAGCCGTTCATCTTGCCTTCAAATTGGGTAACACCGCGTTCGTCCTGAGCACTGTCTAAGCTCGTGCTGTAATTGTAAATATATATGATATAAAACTTGGAATTAAATTGGATATAAAAATTGTATTTATAAGCTGTAGAAGGTATCATTGTTCAAATGTGATATATTAAAGAAAGTAAAAACAAGTTGTTCTCTATTTAATTGGCCAGTTGTAAATAGATTATAAATAATTACACCTATTATATGTTCACGTATATGTAATATTATCTTCTCTGACACTATATAATGTACTACATCTTATACGTGAATATATATATATAGAGCATTACATCCGATAATCTAGATCGTTCAATGTTATTATGTACAATATGCAATAAATGATGTTTCATATAAATTCCCCGTATATTTCGAACGTGTAAATCTCATTCTTTCCGCATAGGAAACTGCCGTGATTGCAATCTACGATCGATCAGAAAATATTAGTTTGAACAGCGAAGCGGCTAGAGGGGTGGCCTGTGGAGTGGAAGGCTCAGGTTCATATCCCAGTTCGATCAAAGAAATCGTTGATCATGTCTCGTGCATTTTCCATCTGAAATTCGTACTTCGTCGCAGGAAAATCGCTTTCCAGGTCCAAAAAGTAGCCGGAAATCAGCGTCGTGGAATGATTTATCCGCAAAATAAATACCCCGGTGGTCCGAAAATTCGGCCAGTCGGCCCTCGAAGGCCCCGATGCAGGTGCAACAGGCGGCAAAACCCACCGGGCTCGAGTGACAGCGACCACGAGTGTGGGCCCGACGGGGCCTGAATGTGGGCACTTTGACCGGGGCGTGGCGTTCCAGGCGTTGGACAATGGCCCTCGTGCCCCGGAGGGCTACTATTACCGGGTTGTTCGCGGTGCCGTAGCGCCTACCGCGTTACCTCGGTCCCCGAGCGGGGCCCAGAAACGGGGCCCAACTGACAACGCGGCAATCAGGCCGCCGTATATCTGCCGCCACTGTCACCACGCATTTGTGTCCCATTGTGTCCCCGTGGAAGAGCCGGACGCCAAGAGCAACCAGTCTACACCTTCGCTTGCGGCGGGTTTCATCTAGCGGTGCTGAGCACAAAAAGAGGATGAAAACCGCGGGGGAATCGCCGCGCCGCCTAGCTCTGCGGGCCCAATCTCGATCCCTGCGGACGGTTAATTGCGCCGATCACTGCCGCACCGCATGTCTCTCGCATTACGATCCTAGGGTGGAATACAAGGGCACCGGAGACATGATTCTACGCTTCGTTCAAACGCGCACTTTGATCATTTCACGTTGTGATTCGCGACGCTTGGGGACCGGAATTAGCTCAGTGATCACGGACTCGCGGGGTTAAGTGCAGACTCTGATGAACGAAGCCTGAAGCACTTTTACACGCTCTCGATGAACGGGAAGTGAAGGAGACTTTTCACGACGATGAAAATCACGCCGCGAAACACTTGACCAAATCGGTCCCACGAATCACCGACTTCCCACGATCGATCACAGCTCGAATTTGAAACTAAGACGAATCGGAAATTTTTTATTTGCTTGACCTACCGCAAAGCCGTGCATCGGACCACGAATTGTTTCGAGCGAAGCTGGCGTACGGATAGCCGATCGACGCGCATTGCTGCATTCGGAACTGACAGATTGGGCCCGTTCAGGGCAGTTTGGGCCAGATTGGGGTGCGGAGAGTGCGGAGGGTCTTCACAAAGGGGCCGCTAAAATGGGACTCGGAGGGGCCTCAGGGGCGGGTCTCGCTCAATGGCGAATCATGGGACAGAGGAAGACGATTCGAGCGATCGTGCATGTGGGGGGTCCGGTCTTCGGGTCCTTTGAATCCTTCGAACCATGCGTACACGAGTCGAACGGTCCGAAGGTGGATTGAGTCTTACGACAGTTCAAAGCGGCTCCTCCAAACTGTAAAAAAAAAAGAACGAAATCCTGTTTTCCCATCGCGTCAAGTAGCGCGGTACCATTTCTGTACACAGATATCAAGTGAAATCGAGTATCGGAGCCTGAAAAATGATGCGCGTAGGCCGAGGAACAGCAGCTAGAACGATTAGCTCTAAACACCGCCCGCTTACGAGCGGCACACCACTAATTTTGTATTAATTAGTACATCAAGGTATTAATTATCCCCGGATATTTCTTCCCGTAACTAAATGTGTATAACCTTAATGCACAGCAGTATCGTGTGGGCAGCGAGCGATGGGCGCGATAGATAAGCAAATTGGTGACGCTGATAATTTCCCAATTTACTAATTAGTAACATTAGGTATGTAATTAAGCTGCCAGGTGGCTTCTGTCGGGTCAAAACTACTCTTAGTTACGCACCGGCACTAAACCAAACCGGCCCCCTCCGATCGGGGCCTTGGACCCGTATATTAGCCCCACCGCTTCACGCTGAATTTTTAAATTATCGTAGTACCGTATGGCCGATCGCCCTTTCCAAAATCTCGACTTTCACGTGGCGCGCTTAAAGCATACTCACATTAGATAGGTACATTAAAACTCGCGTATTGTGAAAGAGGCAGTAAACAGGGTCTGTAACGACGATGATCAAGATTATGAAATTAAAAAGAAGGTAAAAATTACCATTCGCGTTCGTCGAGAGGGCGAGGGAGGGAGGGAGGCTTGATGTGTGTTTTTTTTTTTTTTTATCTTTCTTTTAATCCCGCCGCAAGTAAATTTACCACACTACACGTCGTTAATCATCGGCACCAAAACATAGGGTAATTGAAAAATAAAAATAAATAATAAGAACCTCGGAAGCAACGGCGAACGTTTATTGTGCCAGTTTCGTTAGACGGATATGTACCACCTATTCACCGTTCCGCAGGCAGATGTGTGCGTTGGCAAGGCAGGCCTAACCGTGATAAGCGTGTCGACCTCCCAAACGCCGACCGCGCCCAGAAACCCATGATCCCCTGTTTTCGAAGGGCCACTGATGTACCAGCATCCACTGCTGCCTGCCGACCGGGTGGCCCTGAAATGCCCCTGGTTTCCGATCCGGCGGCGTTTCTTTGCGGAAAATTGGGATAAAGAAACAGACGAAAGAGCTCACCACCTCCCGCACAATCTTGATAAGCATTCGGACTAGAATCGTTCTACTTGCAGTAGTAAATGGTCCAGATATTTTTCTCAGGCGTGAAAATTCCTCCGCGAACCTCGTAAAGTACAGGCCAATTTCGGGGAAGATCGGGAGTAGATCGTATAACTTGAACTCTACGCTTTTTGAAATTAGTTGGTTGGCTCAAACTGGTACCAAGAACTATAAAAACGAGTTCAAACAACGGTGTAAAGGGCTTCAAAATTCTATACGGACGAGAATATTCCTGTCGTGCATTTACTGCTTTTGCAAAGAGCACATTTTTGTGGTTCAAGTTGACTGCAACTTTTTTGTACGGTACTATCTGATCAATCGTAGCATCAACGTTTGGTAACTTGAACTTACTAAGACGTTTAGTGAATTCAGCGATGTAGTCTGCAGGTCCAAAAACGATCAAAATTTCTCCATGAAACAGCAAGAATCCTCTCGATCATGCGATTCCCAACGAAAGCTGATCGATTCGAGTATTGGAGCAACCGGAGATGGAAGGGTGCAGCCTTTATACTCAGAAGCTGGATCATGGAGTGCAATGGCGGCCTAGACGTGTGTAATGGAACAAGCCGAAGCCGATTAGGTTGTTAGGATAAAAAGGTGAGCGACAGGCTGGTGCGAAAAAAGTGAAAGAAGAGTCGCAAAATGGCGTTTGTTTGGCTTGGGCCCCCAGCTCGTATTTCACGCCGCCTCGAGGTAACAAATGAAGAACGTACAGTGGAAAAAAATTCTCCTTCTCTCCTACTCTCTCTCTTTTTCTCTCTCCATCTCTGCTCCGCGATACCGATGCACACGATCTGCAAGCACACAGTGCCTGGACCACCAGTATTACGAGCCGTGACCGGGACCGGTTAGGACTCTTGAGTTAATTTATTGTAATTAAAATGGCAAAAGCCAGCCCACCAAAACGAGACAAAAGCACAACGAGCAAGCTTTCCCCTGCTGAACATCGTGAGCAACGTTACGTGTTCGGTTTTTCGACCATATCGCGCTTACTTCTCGACCTTATGAAAATTTGGAATACCTGTAATCGATCCAGAGAATGATTTTTCGTATTTTTTGATTTGCACGAAGAAAGTTTTCCATCATGATTTAAATTTATTATAAACATCCGGTACAAAATAAGATTCTGCTTCTGTGACACTCGGTGTGATTTACTCCCGAGTCGCATTTCGTAGCCTGCATGCAGGGCATGAAACGAAAGGGCTTACAAATCATCGCCGGTTAAACATTCGTCGCAAAATGGCCAGGCTAAGCCGACGACGACAAACAGACGAATCCAGTTCACACAGTGGAGGACGCGATGCTCCCTCTTTCCGAATCGCTTCGACCCATGAAGGGTGCAGCCAATGAGAAGTGCCGCCGAGGGGATTCCTCGGACAATAATACCCGCTTCGCAGGACAGATTAATCAAAGTTTAACTGAACCAATGAAAACCGTGCAAATCCGCGCAGAGGTTCCCATGTTCGTTTCCGACCGACACATGCAGTTCTGCATGTTCTATCAAAGGGGCATCGATGGGAAAGGCGTCGCGACGCGTGCGCCCTTCCGAAGCTCGACGCCGTTGACTGTTGCGAATTTGACGACTGATCTGAATTACGATCTCGGGTTGAATCTTGCAAGAGGGAACGAGCGTCTTTTTTTATTTAATCTCTCGAATTGGAGAAATTCGGTACTTGAGAGTTAAGCTTTGTAAGGATTCTTCGTAGTTATCATAAAATACGCTAATATAATACGTGATTGAAAAGCGGAAGTAAGAAACATTCTCCACTGTTGGCAGTTGAATAAATTGCAATAAACCAATAAATTATTACCTAGCGTTGATGAATATCGAAGATACGTCCTCAACGATTGATTAATTCCATTTTCCCATAGCACTTACGATCGAGAATTGATGTGCTCCCGAGTGCGCAATATAACTGGAAGTAAAATGATAGGGAATCAAATGAATTAAGAAAAAACTGAACACAGTGGTATTTCACAGATTCGAAACAGCTGCTAATCATCGTCACGGTGAATCCCCATTGTCATCGGTCCCGACGGAAATGGTTTCTAGTAGAAAACAACTAGTCAAACATTTACCCACCGTGCAGACATGCGTGTTCGGGTTCTCCAACGCATGCGGAGAGGAGAACCTGAGCCCAATGGCGGGGAGCTAGGGGTTGGTGCCTGGATTCCATGGGGCACATGGCCCGCACCCCACCCCGTGATTCGTACGGCTGAGCGGGGCATAATAACGTACGATGCACGAGGTGTGCGTGAGCAGTGGTGCAGCGGGTTTGCAAGGAACCGAAAACGCGGCGTGATGCGCGACCAATCGGCGAAAACGCGCGCGGGTACCCGCCGGGCCAGCTGTCGGGCCCAAAACCTGGAAGCGGTGAGTCGAGGCGGCCTCAAGCAGGGGCCCGGTTCATTCATCACGGCCCTGGTTATACGCCGAGAGTTGGACCACCCTGGACTCACCCCGCGTCATAAATGTCCGTTAAAATTTGATTGTACCGAGAGGGTAGCGTGGATCCCCCGCGCCACGCCAAACAAGAGCACGATCATCATTGAGTCAAGGCCACCGTCGCGAGGGTGCAGTTTTGCCAAATCTGAAACTCGCCAAGCCTTGTTGATACCGCACGGTGATGTTCACGCTTGTTGAACTGCTTTGGAAATTATGGCCTTCGTCTGGCTTGTGTTGAATGCAGGTATTTCAGCCGTGAAGAAGCAGAAGGAACACTTTGAAGACTCGGATTTAGGTTACGAATTGAAGATTTGAAAGCGGCTAATCTGCAACTGGTACAAAGCAAAGTCACTAACCCATAGGTACTAATTTTTCGCAACTCGAAGGTAAAAATAGGGGATTTTGGCCGCTTGCTGAAAATGAACAAAGTACGCTATTCCTCGGTGAATGAGCGCTAGTTGGGAAATGGTGAACCATTCTCCACTAGTGGGCAAAAACTGTTTTGACTGAAACTGACTTTGATTTGTACCAGTTGTGGATTAGCCACTTTCAAACATTCAGTTCAAAAACGGTTCTTTCCCACTAGTGGCGAAATAATTCGCCATTTCCCAACTAGTACTCATTCGTTGAGGAATACTGTCTTTTCTTCATTTTCAGCAGACAGCCAAAATCTCCTAATTTTACATTTTGATTGGGTAAAATATGTGTGCGTTTGATATCCGCACTCAATCAGGATCGTTATTGTTACCTACTCCTTGCACAATATACTATTTCACTCCCGAGAAATGATTAGGAAGTCGACGTAAAGAGTCCTCAATTTCAGAGTATGCATGAAGCTTATCATTTCTAGAGTCAATTTATTAGATCTACTTTCTTTTCTATTCTCTTCGTTCCAACAAGCACCTCAAATATTCCCACAACATTGAAATTACTTTATGGAAGATATTGGTTGATGTCTAGTACAGTGGTACCGTAATTCAAGACCAGCACTCTTACAATGGTCGAATACTTCAGTGTGTGGAAGTGTGTCAATGGAGTTGAAGTCCAGTGCTCGGAACTCTGGCAATACAATTATAATCAAAGCGTTAATTCGTAAGGGGTATAAGAATACATTAGGACGCATTGACGGAGGTAAAAATATCGAGTAGAATTTCAACAACCCGAAAAGAAGCTGGAATGAAAGTGTAATTCGTGTGCTAAGTGACGTGGCGAATTGGATTAGACGCAGGGACGGGGTCGATCACGTAACCGCGGGTAATTGTCCTAATCAAATTCTCCACCGAGGAGTGGCACGTCGTTTGGAACTGGCCGAAGGCAGACGGCAGGCTCATGAGCAAAACGTTGGCGGCACCCTATACCTGCTGCAAAATGCGTGAAGCTCCACGGACGGGTGTTTGCTTGCTTATTTACAGATGTACGGGCGAAAGACGCGTGACGCGTTGCGAAACGCTCGGGGCCCGAAAAGCCGAAAGCCCGACCGTCTCGCGCGGCACACCCTGCGTCTCCCTTCTGCTACCAGTAGGTTATACACCCTGCTCCATCACTCTTGCAGAGCTTGCAGCGTCGAGGAACCCCAAGTCCCCTGGTGCCCCACGGCCAACCAGTTAGTCGGGTTCCCAGCGCCATCAGCGTCTCTCCCTAACGCGCTGGGGTAAGCCGAATAATAACAATAGCACTACGGAGATAATAAGCCCCGTAATGTCGGCGCAAAATCCAATTTTTCGCTGCTAGACTTGCTGCATTGAATTTCTTTGCTGTACTGTAGGCCCTTCAACGTGAATCGGCGGAACGCCGATTGGTGGCTCAATCGAGAATTAGCAGAGCATGGTCAGGTGATATGGGGGTTGTAATGTTGACTTTTAAATAGACTAGGAAGTCAATAATGTGCATGCAATTTCAGTTACCTGCTTCACAATTTTTTATCCGGTAAAAGCTAAATATCAGAGAAACCAGTTTTTATACAAATAGTGCAGACAAAATTTTCACCCCAAAGATCCCTCGTCAACTTCACAAGCCATCTCCAGCTTCCTCTCACTGAATCTGCTGACTTTGAAATCGCCTTTGAACGAAGTGACTTAAAAATCTGAGGCTAATCCGGCAAGAACGCGCAGCTTCCCGGGTGGCATGAAACAAAGATGAAGCCAGTTGCTGATCTGCTTGGAAGAAGATCTAGCTCTGCGAGGCAGAAAAATCCATAAAATATTGTGAGCAGCGTGTGGAGCGAGCCCCAAAGCCCCAAGTTTAAGCCTTTGCTCCGGGTGACGCGATGGGGTGAAAACATCGAGTGGGCGGCGCACTCGGGGGCCCGAGAAAAGGATTGCAAACTAGAGTTAAGCCCGGAGATTATCCACGATTCGTGTCAAAATTGTTACCCATTGTGGTGACACTGAGCCGCCTGATTTGAAAATAATTTTGTTCTACCCAATGGGGATCCCATGGTTATTTTTTTCTGCGCGCAGCATTCCCAGGGGGAAAAGGGTCACTGGGTCTTAGGGACAGAATGGAGATAATTTCCTTGAAAATTTACTCGGTGAGAATATTCTCTATGAATTGGCATGCAAATACACTTTCAGGAATTTTCTCGCTACTACTGGTCGAACCTCAAATTAGGATGTCCGCTTCAGAGTGTTTGGGACACAGCTCAAACCTCTTCACAAGTCAGACACGAGCTAGTCGACAGAGTCATCAGAGCGGAAAACGTCCTCCTTGAATCCACTGTTTCCACCTCGCAACGACGCCCGGTCGTCCGTCATCCATGTTCATTTTTTAACCTAACGTCGAGGTGGATGATACTGAATCCGATGGATGCGATAGGGTTGTTCATTGATTATCTGTCTTTTCTGGTGGGTCGCAAGTAGGAAGAAACGGTTCACCGAAATTACGATACCCACTTGTAAGAGTTGCACTGCTGAATTAAGAACTGCGAAAGTAAAAGATGAAATTCACCCTTTAGAGAGATGAAGATGCAAACAGTGAAGGGTGAACCTGAGAGCAAGGAGAAAGTTTGATTTGAGAAGCGAGTGGCGGGTGATCCGTGAAAGCATAGGAAACAGCGAGTCAGGTCAGGAAGCGTGCATCCCCTAATGAGCCCTATCGAAAGCGAGACCAGCCAGCGGACGAGGGGCTGAAGCAAACCAACCACTCCTTGTTTGTTGCTTTAGTTAAGCTAGTTAAGACGGTCATGAATTAGTTTCGATTCGTCCTTGAGCTGATTTCGACATGGACACACTGATCATCCCCCGTTTCGTCCCGGTACTTTCCCCGTCGCACGGATGGATCCTTGATTGGTCAATCTAGTTGGCGATGATCCGAATGTACGACACTTTTCGACCTGCACGTAAAACCAGCAAGCGAAATGAAAACAGTTTTCAAGGTGTCGGACGTCAACCCTTCTTCAATTTTGTCACCTTTCAGCCGGTTCCCGAAGAGACTCCATCCCCGAAGTCGAGATCAGAAGCAGCTTAGATGGTAAACAAACAATGGTTTAAAAAGTCATGGCGCTATGTGCCCGGAAGATTAACGATTAACGGGGTTAGTGTCAAGCCTGTCGCTTATTCGAGGTTAGCTGGTGGACCTAAGAGGCGACGGGTGGTGAGCAGCAAGTGAGATTAGCTCGAGATAATCTCGTCGCACTTGGACCAGCAAGGTTGGCTGCAACTGCGGAAACTGTCGGTCTCATCCCTTCGATACAATTCCCAAGGCGCGAGATAATCTCAACTCCATGTGGTGTGGCTGTAGTGGAAAAGTTAAGATACCAGACTATTACAATAGCTCTGATAGAAGGAAGGGAAAAATTAATATTTCCTCAAACAAGTGCGTGGGCAAATGTTTGATTATTTAGGTTTGCTCACGTGCCGCGTTCGCCGCGTGAGCTCTATCCCTAAGCCAACTTAGAAAAACTCATTTCTGTCAGGAATTGATGTATCTACTGTAGAAATTGGTTTGGATTAGTATGTTTAACCGGCTCTATGAATGTTTTTTTCTACGAACCTCCTCCAGGTACGCGTTTAATAACACGTCATTCTATGTTGCTTTAGGCTCGCAGGTACACAAATCCATGATACACTGCCGCTTAAGCAACCTGGAATTAAGCTTTCACTTCACCTGCAGGAGGCGTGATTCACTTTTGTATGTCTCCTTATCGATGCCAGTGTAACTCAGTCAGCATTTCGCATCGGAGGAACTTAAAACTGTGTTTCTGGAACATTGCTCATTCCGATTTAGACCGAAACAATCAAAAGAGATCGTTTCATTGACAGCATGATTCGAGTTCTGGCATAAAAACAGAAGATTTGGTCATTTATTTAGGTCAAATAACCTGTCTTCAAAATGTTTGGTTGTTCATTGGACTGTTCTTCCAGATGCATTTGATGAGTGTAAAGCGTCTGAAGCTGTTGCTCACCTTTTGATGTACAACCAAACGATCAAAAGCATTCAGCAACTCGAGTGCATAAGATCTATAGTATGAAAATGACGGACAGTTTGCACAATCCTGCCTACACTCGAGGCCGTGATCGGAAGACTGGAAAAGTTGTCAAAGATTTTTACGGCACTCGTATCCATTCGAGAATATCGGGAGAAAAAAAAAGTTGCAACGTTATCCACGCATAAGTAATTCCCCGGACGCAGAGAGGTTCAAAAAACGAAGAGCCTTCGGAAGAGTAAAGTTATTCCCCGAGGAAAAAACGGGGGCGAAAAATTCCCCGATTTGGTAGGAAATCTCAGAGGACTCTTTTTAGTTCAGACGACGACGCGTCCTCGCGACGGTCGCAACGAATCGAACATCGGTGAATAGATTCGCAACGGCTTTGGCCAGGTGCGACAGAGCCGATCTCTGACAAAATAGTGAAATTACCAGATCGCCGGAATATCGGCCCCCTGACGCAGCCAAAAGCTGGATGACCGAATCCTGCCGCTCTATGGCCGGAGGACACGCCGCGAGTTTTTGAAGAGAGACTCCATCTCGGTCAGAAGACGGAATCGCGACGAGAAGCTTCGGCACCGGGCCGCGACCAATGGGGCCCCATAGAGGCCCTCCGATGGGCCTTAGAAGTCCGAGGAGACCGCGGTACTGTGACGAAATCCTCCGCTACCCTGGCCGCAAAGATCCGTGGCACTTTCGCTTGTTTAGACTCGGATACCTCGACAATGGCGACGATGGCTCGTGTGCATAAAGGATGAAAAAGAGCTCATAAATTTCACCCGCTCCATCCAGCTATGTACGAGAAGTACCTAGCCGTCGATTTTTCTTCCGCTCACGGGGCGTGAAAATGGACAATTTTTTGCTCACCCATATTTGGTTGCGGATTTCGTTGTTCCGTTAATACAATTCCCAGTAAAAAAAAAAAAAAACTGGTCGAGGATTACTTCGCGTTCGAAAAATTTTTATCAGATTTTTGGAAGAGGATGAGAAAGGTTATTAGGGACCTTTGAATGCTTCATTCTTTAATCCTGTAACACATAACAATATCGATTGAATAAATTGTAACCAAGAGACGAAAGTACTTAACCGAAAACGTAATTATAAATATGTATATAGCTGCGATCATGCGTATATTACTACATCTAATACCAGCTGATATTATTGTTGTTATATACGAATAGCATGTGTAGTATGCATGTATAGATGTATAATGCCTGGGAGAGGTAAGAAGGGAAACCGTGCTTTAAAATGTTGTTTAAGAGTCAGTTTATAAATTTAAGGGCAACTAAGAAGAATTTATCACAACATTAATTAACTCGTGCGTGGAACGCGGTAGTGTATTATAATACACTGCAGCAGGCGTACCTTATACACATGCATAAACTTCGGCAGGAGAGCTCGAGAAGTGGAGGTAGAGAAAAGAGAAGAGGAGAGAAAAGGAGAAAGAAGCCACAGTTTGTCGGGCTGGAAGACGAGTCTGGACTTTGAAGTTTCAAGTTCATCCGATGATTCGCTTATTAGCATTTAGAGAGGCTGCACCGCCAGTTTGTTGTATAACCCTTCGAAGCCCCTCACAGTTTCTCTTCTCTATTCCCGGCGCACTTCCTCCTCTGCAGTCACCGACTCCCATGATACAAAGGCATCTTTGACACAATATTCGTCCAATTCGTCCGAAACACCCCTGAATTTTAAAAAACATCGAATTTCTTACACCCGAAGAAACACTTCTCTCATCATTGTAATCGGCAGAATTATGACGAATGCCAAGCCCGCATCCTTTAGACGCGAATCTAACGTCACGGTGTCGAAAATCGGCGGCCTCGGAAAACCGCCGACAGATGGCGACGGCACCTCCGGATTCTCGCAGGCGAGGAAAGACGGAGAGAAGGGTATACCAGCGGGAGTGATTCGACCTACAATATGTTAACACCTGACCCAAGACCCCGGCAGGGTTAAAGCCTTGGCTTGCCCGTTTACGACGTAGGCTTACGGCCGTTCCGAAGCTGGATATTCGATCGGAGAAGCGGCCTCTGCACGGTACCGGCGCACAATTTATTTCTAGTACCTTGCGCCTCGGCTGCCATGCCGCAGAGTGCGGGCTTTGAAAATAACGCTGAAGATATCTCGGCGGCAGGAGCAGCAGCAGCAGCAGCAGCAGCGCTGCTCGTATAGCTCGCAATTTTTCACCGCGATTTATTAGAGCATCATTCTAGGAGTTTACGACGCACCTGGCCGCCCGCGCCATCTTTCTTTCGCACCTTCGGTCCGCCGCGCCGCCGCCTCTCGGGCTCCGTATCACTCTCTCTCTCTCTCTCTCTCTCTCGATTCCTCATTTTCTCCCAGGCTGTGAGGCTCCGGGTTAATTATTTTATTCTCACGCCCAACCCGTCAGAGACTATACGCGTGCCTTGGATTAGACCTCACCTTCGACCGCCCGAAGACCGACACACGGAATTCGACCTGTTCTCACCCCGATTCGAAGTTATCAATCGTTATTAATAACCTTGGTCCGATCAAGCTGCTGCTAACGCTGAGAAAAATTTGAAACAGATATCGTTATGACAATTTTCATATTGTTAGAGACGCAAGTAAATGTGGTTCAGGTAACAATGATCAAAAAGAATAATAACGTATACCTAACTTTCTGGTTAAGTCTAGAAAACTCATTATCATTCTGTACTCAAAACTGTGTGTGTGTGTGTTTTTTTTTTTTTTCTTTTGGTTACGATAAAATACGAAAATAGTTAAGGAGCTCTGGTGATTACAATTATAAGTTTCTTTCTTCTCTAAAGAAAAATACAATAGCGCATATGATTCAAGATCGTTGCGCGAGCACAAATTTCAAAATATATTTACAGTTGGTCAAAAAAATTCCATGGATCAAGCATTTGTCGGGTGAATTTGATAAATGATACTTGACGCAATAATTTGGCAAATTGTAATTGAATCGAGCACTGCGTTTCTTTTTTTTTCTGTATCATCGACGTGTTGCAGGTTTTAGACTGTTGCTTTTAATTCAATTTGCTTCACGCTCGGATTGGGCTCGATACCTCTTATACGATGAAGTCTTTCGTTGTATTTGCTTGCACAAATGCGGGCAGTTAAATGTTTCGTCAGAATTAATGAACGTAGTACGTACTGATTGATATAAGGTTCGCCAGAGTTATTCGTAACATTAATTATTCTCCATTCTGACACACCAACTTTCGATAGTAGAGCAGTCCCATCTACTTCTGCAACCTTTTATTTATATAATAATGATGTTAATGAACATGACGATAAAAGTAATAACAATTAAGTAGAAAGTTCGATGCTATATACACAATGAAAAGCAAAAGTAAAACCAGTGTCTGCATCGTCAATTTGTTACGTTAGCCGTGTTCTGAAAAAATAATCCATGATAGTCGTTATGAAATTCATCTGATCAAAACTAGAGATAATTTATCAAACGAAGTAGTAAATTCAAAAACTCGAAGTGAAATTGAAACTCAAAAAATCTTGGATGATTGAAGTAGTCTTTGAGATACTGATGAGTCAATGAAGATGACTAAAATTATTGGAACTCGCTTGGAATCACTTGCAATCACATGATAGTACTGAAAAGATGCAAATCGTTTCAAGTCTTACGGTAAACGTCAAGTGATTTTCATTTATTAAAATTTTACTGTATCTTTTTTATCATGCGCTTTCAATAATTTACAGCTTACGAAAGTAATTTCCAACGATTTTCCAGCGTTCCTCGTCTTTTCCAGTATTTCTGATTTCTGATTTCCATTGCAATGAATAAAAATCGCTCTAAAGGAGTATTCAATAAATGGTACGTGAAATCATTCGTTCAATTTCCGTAAGTGAATAGCCCCCGAATAGAAATTTGACTGAGTCCCAAGAAAGAGTAAAAATGAAAAATAAAAGACGGTATTTGGAAACGATGCATAACCGTTTCGACGGTGTGGCTGGGAGAAAATACGAGCCTCGAGTTTGCAATACAGCGACGTTGGTATTGAGCGTGCCGTTGCACGGTCACACTTCGTCGTTCCCTTTCCTCGTCGAACCCTCCGCAGCAGCCGGAACGACAGCGTCGTTTTTTAATTATACTCTTGGTGTGCGTCATTAATGCCACCGCAAAATGGAGAGCTTTTATAATCGACGTGGGTTTAGGGATCGATTTTCGTTACCACCGATTGTGACAAAAATTTTTTTGTGTCAATCATCCGTTTTGCCATCCACTACATATTATTTGTCGTAAAAAAACAAAAAAACCGACGAAATACGATGTAGCTATGCCAGAATACAACTCGGAAGAAAAATGACGCAACAGTGTCTGAGAACACATCTTTAGAACAAGCTGGAACGAAGAATCATCTGGAAAAAATAACATGGCTTTATCTGCGTTCGAATTCAACTCGATCACGCTGGAAGATGTTCTTGCTTAACATAGCCAACGATGCGATTAAGGACTTCCCAGTGGTTCGAAGGTGTTTGAAGTGGATGGTATAGTACAAACGTATCCGTAACCGAGGGTCGGGGAAAAAAAAGAGATATAGAATAAAATTGAGTACAAATGAGACAGAACCGCCCACATACGCTAAGAGAAACAGACTGCAGCACAGGCGGTGTGTGCAGCCGGCGAAGCGCATCGTTGGAGCAGTGAGAGATTATACGACAAAGTTAATTACTACGTGGGCCGGTCGCGCTGTTAGGCCGAACTATAATATAACGCCTCCCATTCGATCTTCCTAACCGATCCCCCAGCAACGTTTGTCATCGGCATAACCCGCTCCTCCATCTTTAATAACTATTTAGTGTATGTATGCATGTATATACCTATGTGTATGTATGCATATACATCTCTTCCGCCAGTTAAGGACTGCTACTATATGTAACTCCTCTAATGAGTTCTTCTTTCGGTGTCTATGCGCGTGTGCGTGCGAAGGTATATCCTGTGCATGTATCAATCATCGAACTCAAAACTCCGAAACGGATTTCGAATTCTAGACGGAATCCAGAACTCGCCGTAGTTTAATTATCGGGCATTAAGAATTAATGCAGTGTCGTTGCGATTTATCTTAAATCGGCGATGTCATAAGACTTCGGTTGATCTGTTTTTCTGCGCACTTTCCAGAACAGTTCAAGGGGAATAGCTTTAACTTCAATCCTTCGATAGCATCAACTTTTAAGTAACCTCAGACGATATCAAGTCACTTTAAATGACATCAAATGGATATGCGGCCAAACACCTTGTCCTTGATAACAATATTTCAAATAGTCCTTGATTTCAAACAACTTCGCGTGGTTTTAAGTGAGTTTAGGTGACGTCGAGGTGCCGTAAATGATTTAAAAATGCCTTAGTGAACATGCTGAGGTATGCAGCTTGCACACCGTACAGTGCGGACCAATATCGCGCGCACGTCTTTGGATTTCAGAATGGCTTGACGGTGCAGCTTGCTATTTAAATAAACCCTTTGTCGGCCTGTCGAGCCCATTAGCCAAGTACCTTTATAGCTTCGTGTGCCGATATGCTGACTTACTATTTTATACACTCGTGCCTACACGCGCACATACGAGTATACATGATACACGTACATCCTACATACATTTTCATATACCCTCAATGGATGCCAAAAATATTTCACGTCCGTTCTGAATATCGTTATGAACCAGCGCTTGATAATTTAAATCCGTCGTTTTTTTCCCCCTCCTCATTGTGACACGATCTGAATTTCGTGCTACCGCGAGTTATCGCAGTCCCGAGATTGTTTTAAACAAGTTTTTGCAACAGATTTGCGAAGCCCTCTTTGTTTCAGCAGCAAAATTGATTATCTTTCTTAAGTAAACTATAAGCAATTCCGGACTGACGGTGAACAATTAAACGACAATCTGTCACGTTTTTTTTTTTTTTTATTTTTACCGTTCTCGTGTAGCCCGTTCCTTTTTTCACCATCCAAGGGATGGTGGCCAGGTCCGACTGCACGGAGGAAACGCGTTACCAAACAATCCACAAAGAAAAGAAGACCTCCCGTGGGCATGGCACAGCGTGAGTTATTGGCCCAGCCTCCTATAGCGAGCAGGTGACATGGAAAAATGACACGATATTGTTTAGTTTTCACTTGGGACGTTTGGGCCCGAGGTTAATTTCTACAAAACATGCTTCGTTAATTAGGAGGATCGTCCGATTCTCAAAGTGAAGTACGCCTATCCCACCTCTCATCGAGAAGCGTAAAAAAAAAGTAAAAATACACAGATAAAAGAGGATCCCGGCCTCTCGGTTTTAAATTTGAAAAAGCAATTGTGAATCACGTTATGTGCACGTTCTCTGAAAACCCATTTAACGCACCGGATGCACTGCACTAAAGATACGTAAACCACTCGGTAATATCGCGGCAGGATTGCATATCCACTGTTAGGATGGGGTCAAAAGACGCCACATATATCCTGTTCGCATCACCGAAAGAAGGTGTAACATTTACTGCAATGTTATGCTCATCTGGCCGGCTACCGAACGTCTTCGGAACTGCGCCAGACTGACCTCATGCAAAACGAGCTTCTCGCTTCGTTGCCAATTTTCATCTGGCACTGATAGCAATCGTTCCGCCTAGGTTTAGACTCGAAGAAAAAACGGACAGTCCAGAGGAATGGAAAAGTAGAGCGGAGTGTAACCGTGGAAATGAAGTCACTGAGGCAGAGACGAAACAGCGAAATCCCAGCATCGAAGGTTCACTGACGATTAGAAAAATTTCATTCGTTATAGTAAATTCAAAAATTCAGTAAAACGCGTATCGTTAAAAAAACTGTTGAAATATTGTTGGAATTAGGAAAAACGAGGTACGCCTAACCATTTTAACCATACTTTTTTAGTTAAACAAGGCTTCAACGTCAATTTATCGTTGCACAAGCATTAAATTTTTGCAACAGTTAAAAAAAAATATAGCAACAGTGATCGTAATGAGAAAAAATAGTAACAGATACTAGACTTTCCGGTAACAGCTAGAAAACTAATTTTCATTTTCTACCTAGAACTATATTTTTCGATTGTGGTAAAAAATGAAAATAGTTAAGGACTGAGCGGTAACCGGAACTAAAAATTTCTCTCAGTGTTGTAATTCGTTTCTCACTATATCGTCGGTGTTGATGTTTGACTTATTCGACAGGTTCGGATCAAGTAAAACAAAAAAGGAATAAAAATTGCTCTTCAAGTACGCGTAACAACGGTAATTGCGTATCGGGCTGCATGTCCAATCAACCCCGGTTCCTTTGAGAAATCGGAATATAAGTAAAGAAAAAAAAAACAAAAGAAAAGGAGCGGACAGAAATGGACAAGAGCAAAAAGGAGACTCAGCTGAACTATTTGTGGCCTTCCTGCAGCCAGGCATGGTATTCGGCAAGGCGTTAGGTAAAAACGCATAAGTCACAACGTTGCTCTCCGCATGCCGATGCAGCACAGGAGTGGGAATGGGTGCAGTTTTAGGGCAGGGTCAGAGGGCCCTCTGTTCCAATTTTGTGCCCAATAAGACTAATTCGTTCAAAGGTACCGCGGGACCGAGACTTATAAATATTGCTGCAGAATTTGGATAGAAAATTATTTTACGCCTCTGGACGTCGACGAAGAGGCGAAGAATGTCGGGACGGAAACACGCGCCCCGACTGATAAATCGAACCGTCTTATTGCTGACACAGACTGCACAAAGATCAGTCCTAAAAGAGGAATGAATGCCGCGGACGTCGGCCGATGGTTTTCAACAATTGACAATTGGGCACAATTTGGATAATTTGATGCAGGATAAAGTGACCCTGGCTTGTGTTCATAATGGGATAAATTTCGGCCTGGATCGCAGACGCGACGACGCGACTACCGTCAAATTCCGAGATAAGATCTGTCGTGTTATACTCGTTGTATTTATTCGTCCGATACCACGAGACGCGAAGCAACGTCACTCGATAGTTAGAATAGGCGCACAAACAGCACCTCTGTGTTACCACAAATAAGACTAATCGGTGTCCCGCTCCGCATCGACACAATACCCAGCAATTGTCGTCTGAAGCGTCAGCGACAAAGCGGCGCTTCACCTTGGTACCAAAAGGTTGGATCTGCGGCAGTCGTTAGAGGAACAATTTGTGAGCGAACGTAAAATGAACAAATGGTAGAGAAGGGACGGAGGTGAAATTACCGTCGAACACTGTTTACCGTCACCGGTTCTCGTAATTTCGATTGTCGTTCATTTTGACAATCTGAAAGAGTATAGAAAATTACTCGAAATACGATGAAAAGTCGAGGCGAAGGATCGAATAAGCCGCTTTTTACACCGCGCTGCGGTTTGGTAAACGGCTTAGAAGCCCTCGGAAACCAAAGGTTAAATGTCACACTCTGTAAATAGGAATTTTTGCATAATTTCAAACATTCCGGGCGAGCGTCCCGCGGCATTCGCTCGAGAAGCGTCCTCCACCCGGCCCGTACTAACCCAACCTGCTCTTGTTCCCTTCCTTTCAGTGGGTGGCCCAGTTGTGGGGCCCCAAAGTTATGCAAAGGATGCATTCTTCCGCTCAATAAGGCAATCAGAAAGATATTTGGAGCATTTGGTAGTATAATGAAGAAGACGCGCAAGACTTGAGGGTGAAATTCATAGTTCTTTCGCATTCACGGCGCCCTGCGGTAATGAGCTTTCCGATGGGTGGTGCTCACTCGATATGACGATAAATGGACAAAAAAAAAAACAAATAAATAACAATAATAATGTAGTAAGTAAGCCGAGATGTGACGATCGTTTTTACGGCGAGTCGCATGCGGGAAACTTTTTCCACTCGACGAAAGGTCTGCAATTGAAACCGCGGCTTTCCATTTTTTAAGGGATTAAAATTTTCCTCCTGCTTGTCAATCCTAATCTCGCACGCGTTACGAATACGTTACTTGTACAACATCGCGCGCATGGGCCAAATGAGCACCCCCTGAAAATTTTTCTATTAAAAGTAGCAATTAGTCCAAGTCCCAATAAATCTTTGTGAGTGATACGATCGCATCAGTCGTTGTCAAAGGCTCACGGCGGCAGGCCCAACGGACCCCACACCACTCGAGGCCCCGCAGCAAAGATTTTTGAGAGCGGTCCGTGTTTTGAGTAATGGGCGGCGTGTCGTTGTTATGTTAAACTAGGTGAGAACTAGGGTTGCGGTCCATTAGAATTTTTAATGCGGGCGTTTAGTCGTCGAGGACGAAAAATAGAGAGCGAAAGAAAGAGAAGGAGAGAGAGAGAGAGAGAGAGAGAGAGAGAGAGAGACTTTAATGCCCATCGCTGCCGGCAAGCGAGCATGATGGTCCCGCGTACGGAGCTCCTAATTACCGCCGCCGCCACCGAAATATTACCAGAGAAGAATTTTCTCCATCCTCGAACACCGCCGCCATTTTGTCTCACGAGTCGCGAGACTTTCCTACAGCTTCAAACAACCCACAATATCCGTTTTAAAAATCTCCCCTGCAAAAATCTCCCATTAAAAAAATTCCCCTCTGCAGAATTTTATATTTTCACCCAGATTTTCATCGAATCGTCAATATCACAGGTTTTTATTTGATTTTATTTAATTTTATCTATATTTTTCTATTTCATTCTTGTCAGGGGTGATTTTTTGCAAGAAGATTGGAAGAAACAGATCTCTTGGGGGAATTTTGTCCTGAGATTTTATCGAGGAGATTCGTCAATACGAGATTTTCACCGGTTACCAATGAATCGTAAGATTCGAAGCGTAGTACCTTGCACAGGAACGCCAATGTCACAGATCACGCGTGCCAATATCCGCGTCGAAAAATGTTAGTGACGGTAATGTTAGACCGAGACGATCCTCGTCGATCCTCTCCTAACCGAAATTGTCGCGGTACTTGTTGCCTGAGCAGGTCAATGGGAACATTGTGAGAAAATGCAGAAGATAAAGATTGAAAGTTGGAGTTGAGGTTACCTCAAGTTTTACATCTCTTTTGCACATTTGCACTGATCATGACATCGTGGTCAATGTGGTCACCATCGCCCGGTGATTTCACATCCACGGCTGAAAGGGTACAGCGGTTGAGAGCCACGACTAACTTCGTTTTATTCGTCCATTTAGCAACCACAGAACTCTGAGAACGCCACATAATGCCGATGTGCCTACACAAGATTCCAGATGCAAGTTGTTCATTTCAGTCGCCTTCCTACGTTCAGCAGATATCGATTGAATGGTGCAAGCAAGGTTTGGAACACAACTCATTCTTCCGATGATGAATGTACTAACGTTGGAGGACAATTGTTCCACTATTGCAGACTCGGGATTTGACGTTTCTTCTCTTCTAAGTAATACACCTAGGTATAAATGTTACCGTCCTTGGGAATGCCGGTAGCAAATTTTGGGTAAGGCGGTTCACACCGTCACGGTATAACCCTACACGCCGCGGGGATCGAGAGGCGACCTTCACACCGCGTTATCAGTCCAAGAACGTCGAGAAGACTAGCCATTGGAAGCTACTGACGCCTGGTACTATACGTATAGTAGATAATTATCTCCCGGAGGCTTTTCAAGCTGAAATCCTGACGACGGATCCATTCTTCTCGGCCGTAGCCGGAGTATCTGCCTCTGTACCCTGGACCCTAAATCTTGAGGCATTCAGTCTAGAAAGCGACCTGCAGGCCGCCCGCAGAAAGCTCGGTACAATATTTGCAGCAGTCTCCAACGGTTCCTTTATGCTCTCGTCATGACGCGCAGCCAGAAGCTCGACGCTCCGCGATATCGGCTGTCGTCACTGAGAGATCCTTCTGTCGGACTGGTCGAGGACCACGAGGACCCCCCAGAGTCGTTCCGGGCCCCGGGAAACGCGGCCCGAAGTCTGGCCACGTCTTGCGCTACCGTGCGTACCGGAAAGATTTACAGCTCGCTCAGACCCCGCCGGTTTATAGGGCCCCGTAAACTTTATGTACCCCCATCATACATTCATTATGATTTTACTCACGGACAGTAGCGCTGTAAATATTCTTCGACGAACTCCGCTCACTGACTAGCCCCATGGGCCTTTCATGCAATTCGAGACGTTTCAGCGTGCTCCTCGTCTTCTCGTTCCTCCTGCAGGGGGTCGCCTGTTCTGCACGTTAAAGTCATTTCGAGGGTTGACGAGAGGCAGAGCCTGATGCTTCGCTCTTTCACAATCCTTCACACCTCGTTCTCGTCGGGATATTATTGTATTTGTTGGTAAATATTTCCAAAGCTTAGTAGACATTGTCAAGGACACTAAAATATAACCTTTGTCTATCGTCCTAGCTATCCATTCAGTGAAAATATACAGGGATTGCCGTAAATTGACGACCGTCACGCCTATCTTCATTCTTATTTCCCAGTGTTTGAGCTTTTTCATGCGAACTAGCACTCGTGTCATTGGTTGGAGGTAGGATCAGGTTTTCGGATCTAGGAAACTGAGCGCAGGATGGACAAAGCTCGTCTGTTAAGAACACTCGATGAGTAGTATGCGGTATTTTTAACTACCAGTTGACCTTATCGAATCATTGTTGAACCATCTTGAAACACAAGTTTATAGGTTCGATTGAAAGTTCATCGGAAAGGTTGAGTTACGTCGGGTTCGAACGAGTCGAACCTTAAGTTTCAAAAGAGTTATAAACCCCATTCCATGTGTCAGCAATGTTCTAAGAATATTTGAACTCCACGATGTACGATTAAAACTTGTAAGTAGAGGAAAATATGGGGCAACTGACAACCCTCGTGTAGTGAACCTTCGTCATCGTTCAGCTCACGGGGATTCTTCTTCGGCTGACTCATCGGTAAGCTCAAAATTGCGGAAATGTGAAATAACAGAGTTCAAATACATGTGACGATAATCCGACTGCGGTAATGAATCCCAGCCACTGGACTAGCTTAAATTGCTTCACAGTCTTGGAGTGTTAAGAAATTGAGTGATGCTGTAGATTTCGATATATTGAAGTGAACGTTGGCTTATGTAGCTTGGCGTAAACGATCCAAGAGTTTGACATCCTGACGTAAAGGAAAAAATTAAATCTAAGGTAACGAGTACAACAAGTCGATGATCAGAATGACTGCGGTACCTAATCGGAACGAAAACACATCACAGAAACGAATAACAAACAGATGAGAAAAGAGCTTGCAAAGCACACTGTTCATCCAGGTACGAACTGTGACGGGAGTTACAAAAGTCCTTGAATGGTTTAAAAGGACGCTTAGTTAGGGTTGAGGGATCGTACCGGGCGCCATGTTGGCTTGGCGTAATCAGAATCGCGGCGATGGGTGAGTATTTTGCATTTACGTAAGCGGTTCGGTTTTACGGACGGTTTAAAGGGGCTTTATGTTCGGAAATATAGCGTGTCAGAGGGTCTCGAAAGCCGGGAGTTCCGATTCTTCCGAATCCGATACGCGCATGCGCGAGAATGCGGGGCGTTCCGAAGCGTCTGGAACCCAATCGGAACGAACGGGCGGGACCAACCGTGGGCCCAACGGATGACCCCGTGACCACCACCACCACCACCACCATCGCCCATCCAGCACAGCGACGACGGCCGCGTGTTCTTCGCCGACGATCCGGAGGCAACTCCTCTCCAATACCTTGGAACGAAAGCAGCGCGTTATTTGCTTTTCTTGTTGTCAATCCGTCGAGCCGCCAGGCCTCGCCTAGCCTCGCCCTGCAGGCCGAAATATCGCGAACGGATTCACCGCGGGCCCTTTTTCGTTGGCGTTTTGGTTTGTTTTGCCGTTTTTTCACCCTCGTTCGCCCACCGAAAGGCGAAATTCTTTTGTCTCACACGCGCAGTGCCGATGATCACCAGTTAGTGACCATTCTGGATATTTACACTTACACCCTTCGCCCGGCGGAACATGGACGTTGCTGGTGGAATGAGGCCCATTTTTGGCGGATATCCTTTCCAAGGTACGTGCAGTGGACGTCTTGTGGATTAATCTTGGGTTTTGAGTGTGCATCTGGTATTTGGATCATGCCGCAAGTATGCAACCTGCAGTTTCCTGGCAGCAGCATCTCAGCGTTGGTTCGGAATCGACGTCAAAATCGGTTCTGTCTCTTTTTCGCAATGGCAATCATTGACTGTGACGGGTGTTTATCGATTAGTATCAATAATTCTTTAGAGATTATGAAACTGTGCAGATATGTATTGACAGAAGCTGAAATTACAAAAAACTGATACCCAATTCCAAAGCAACGGTCATCTTATTGGCTTCCAGCAGTAGTTACGTATACCGGTTTTAACTCAAACCTCCGGAAGTTTATTATAATGATTCACGACTCACCGATTGAATGTTAATTACCCTGGAGCGCCGGATCATTGACGTAATTTTTATTTATTAAGCTACGATAATACATGCAGAGATGAATGAACTGCACGTGAAGTCTGTATTAATAAATATAGCATCGTTTCCACGCAGAGTAGCTGAAAACTGTTGAAGCATTTTTTCCAATCTAACAAAACTAAAAAAGCGAAGTGATCCAACTGGTTTTGTGCAAACAAAATTTTTTCGGTTGAAAATGACAGAATGATGCGTCCACAACCGTAATCATTTTTTCTTTTCTCCGAAAGGATAACTATGATTGCAGTTACAGAATATAAGGTATGATTAATTTATGGCTGTATTAATAACTCAGAAGTGAGCCCGTTATAATCGTGGGCGGATTTATACGATTCGTCAAAGTGAATATACCTAACAGCCGTGAAATCATTTCACCGAGTTACAATTAGTACCTAGTAGATTCTATTTCCTTCCGTAACGTTATACCTCAGGTACCTACACTTGGAAGATTGATAATTAAAAACTTGATGAAATCCGCTAAGATTACGACACGTATAACTGGAGCTTTTCGCTCTCTGATCAACAGCTGGTTATACGTTACAAAAACAAGACTGAAGACGGAGCGATTTTATTTGACAAAAGATAACTTTTCCGAAAGTAATTTTCCGATATAATCCAAACGAAACTTCCACTCTCGACAGAAATTCCTTTGTAAACTTTTCTCTCCAATCTACTCGTATAAATGAATAATCTGTCTGACTACTCCAGTCTCCGCAGAATTACAATTCGAAATGTCTTTTTCTGCATCGCATATTTTCTCATTTTTCCAGCAAAATTTAATACTGACGAAATTCTAAATTTACCGCACACAAAAAAAATTAAAAAAAAAAGAACAACATTGTGTTAAATTAAAAAGTATACAACACCGAATGATATGTTTCGTTGATTCAAATACTTGAACGTGATTTCATCTCACACGCGAGATTTTTTTTTTTTTTTTTGCACCAATGATATTTTTATTGATAAATAAAAAAAAAGAAAAAAAAAAAACTTTCCCATCTTCCACAAATCCTTTCTTCGTGACTGCAGTTTTCCCTGCATTGTGTGAAAAATTTTCTGATACCCTTCATCGAGTCTTGCAATGATCAATTTCTCAAAATCCACGAATAAAAATGCACCAAACACGGAAATAATTTCTCTGCATCCGTTATCCAGAATGCAGAGTTGGAGCACGAAATGGACGCGGAGGGTAATTCCGTTAACGACTGGTTGCTACTGTCTGTCCCCTCGTTAGTTATGGGAACGCCTATAACCAAACTCTTGGTTAGTAGTATAACTTTCGCTGCAGCTAAAACTTAACGCCCCCAGACGCGTTATTCGTCTTACTTTACTACTTTTTACAAATTTTTTTTCTCGCTCCGAAATTTTTTCCGGCCTAATTTCACCGCCTTAAACGTTTCCACTGCAGTTTTAACATGAATTTTCAACTACTTGCGCCTGCACCCAGCCCATCCGGAACCGGTCCGTCGCGTCTAGTTTTTTACAACGCGAAAAGAGAATCTCGCTTACTAATTTCAAGCAAATCAGTATAACTAACCATCTTCCAGAGACTAATGTATGCTCTGCGGACTTACCGGTTGTCCAATCCGTCTTAAGGTTCTCCGTTTCGAGTCGCAGTTTTTGAGAATACGTCATAAACTGAAGTCGAGTTTACGGGGATGAATAACGGGGATGAACGTTGACCAAAAATTCCAAAGCATCTTCCATCATTCTCAACGCGATTCACGCTATAAGCTTTTAGGATTTCTGAAAGAAGTTGATTTTCTGATTTTCAGGCCAGGGTCGAATGAACCAGCTCGGTGGGGTCTTCATAAACGGTCGTCCATTGCCGAATCACATCCGTTTGAAAATTGTCGAGATGGCAGCGGCCGGTGTGAGGCCATGCGTCATTTCCCGGCAACTCCGCGTATCTCACGGATGCGTTTCGAAGATCCTGAATCGCTACCAAGAAACGGGGTCCATAAGGCCGGGTGTCATTGGCGGCAGCAAACCGCGAGTCGCGACTCCTGAGGTCGAGGCGAGGATCGAAGACTTGAAGAGGGAGAATCCGGGAATTTTTTCCTGGGAAATAAGGGACAAGCTTATGAAGGTAAGCGACGCTGTATCCGCTATAAAAAAAATTACCGCATCTTTTGATTTCGTTGATTTAAAAGCTTGAATTTTTTACACCTCCAAGGGACCGTAGACTTTAGTATTTGATATCAATTTCAACTTGATACCTCCACCCGTTCCTGAGAAAACAGGTCTTGACAAACTGACGACAAAGTGATCCTGTAAGGTGTTCCGTTTTTTCTTTTCAAGGTATGGATCTCTAAAAATGTCAAAACCAGTATTGAAATTGGGCGAAAAAATATATCAGTTCAACTCGAGCGAAAAATATTCACATATTTGTAAAATGTAGATAGGTATATGATTTGTTTCATTATTTTAAAAACGTCTACTGTCAAAATTTGAATCTTCTATAAGACAATTGAACAGGTTCCATTGAATTTGAGGATAAATTCTAGTCGGTACAAAAAAAAAAACAAAAAAAAAACACCAAAACAATAATAATTCTCCACGCGTGTCGTAGTTCTTTACAAAGTTGCGTAATTGGTCAGCAACAAAACGAAGTCTGAACTTGAAATTGAATGTTTTCCTTTTGTAATTTTCGTCGTTGGCAGTGTTTGTCGTCCGAAACAATCAATCTCTCACATAACCGTTTATAATTGAGCAGTATATTCAGGGGGAAAAAAGGAGAAATAAGAACTGTGAAACGAGTGTCTAAATTAAGCTCGACTGATAAATATATCTGAATAAAGAGAATAGAAGAAAAAAAAAAATAAAAAAAAAAAAAATGCAACCCTCAAACGGTGATTATCCACAAATGAAACCGAATTTTAAGTTAAATTTAATTCTCGATGATTTTGCAGCCGTTTCGATCAACGAGGTCCGAAAATATTCGATTTCGGAGAAATCCTAGTGAATTTTCTAACACGGTATCAAATATCTGCACATTTTGGGCCTGATCAATTTTTCACGCGCCTACCGTGCAGTGAGGACGTATACGAACGTATAGTTTACGGTATCCTAGGAGAATAATAGAGGCGCTTGAGAGCCACCCGTAGCTTCGGTACCTATATATATATATACATATTATACGTAAAAGACACGGGCTGAATGGAAGAGGGTAAAAGGAGGTTCTCCACGGAACTCGGACCTCCTGCAATCGTCGTTCCAGTCCTTGCCAAGGAGGACCTAAGAGCCCCTCGGGCGACTCGCGTGTCCTCTAATACGATCCTGGCCGCCGCTTCACCCACGCCACATTGGCGCGGAGTGTGAAATATCCGTGGATTTCATCATGCGGGGGCAGAGATTTCCGTTACACCCCCCGTTTCGCAGATTTTTTTTTTTTTTTTTTATTGACTTTCAACGATTTATTCGTTCTTTCTTTTTTTTCCACGCCAAGATTCAAGATATAATCGCTGAAAGATTACACGCGTGAGGGGATGTAGTTGTATATTTTTTTTTCTTTTTTTGTTTAAGGGGGGGGGGGGGGGAGTGAGGGGGTCGTTTGGACACACTGGTCGAAATTAATTTGTGACTTTCGCTTGCAGAAGGAACAGAGATTGAGGAAAAAATGAAAGACTAAGGGCGTCGAATTTGTGGCCACAAAAGACAGGTTACAGAAATAATCCGTGAGAGAAGAGAAATTTTAGAAATCCGAAGAATAAAATAATAAATCATCCTCTCGGCCATCGCGATCGCTTTGAGACTCTGTTTGAAAAATTATGAACAGGCATTTGAGCTTCTCGACCATTTGACGAATCAGAACTTTCAAGTATTTTTCACCGACCGGATATTTTAGTTCAGCTTCAAGTTCGGCGTAAAAAGTTTTTAGGTAAAACCGAAAAATTCAAAATATCGATTGTATTTCAGTAAAATTTCAAGACGCTACAAGAAAAAATGAATGAATAAATAAAAACAGCGTTCGTTTTTACAGAATACTTCACAACTTCCTCATTTCATCGTCTTAATCTGAAATAAAAAAGAAAAGACGGTAAAATTATCACTGTGACACACTTCTACCGTCAGAAATTGAAAGAAGGTTCAACGATACTAAAAATTTTTTCTCATTCCATGATATATGCGCGTTGATTTCCTTACGGCGTGGATTTGAGAAAGTGAAAGAAATTCCAACTACCAGGAAAAATTCGAACAATTCAACTTCACTCGTGACAATCAAAGACTGCACGTAAAATTAAGGATCGGAAAAGCGCCAGTACAGAAACAGTAAACGATGGATGAAAATAAAGATACAAATTTAAAGATAAAAAAAAATTGACTCGAAGTGAAAATCGAAATTTGTTACGCCGTTGCATCGGTCCGCGGTCGGCATTAATGCGGCATTTAATGCTGGCGGAAGGCGTGCCTCGAGCCCGAGGCTCTTTCTCTGGCCTCCCTGTCATCGCTCGGCCAGGTCGTTATTGTTTCTGAGATCCGCGATCGAAGATTCACCTCATAGATAGCGATCGATGCGATCTCGAGTTCCGAGAGCCCGAATACCAACCTCGGAGAGAATATTCCCTCCGTTTATTCCCTCCGGGCTATTTTTCAATCTCAGCGCTGAGAAAAACTTCATTTGTTTTCAACACTGAGAAAAATTTCATTTGTTACAGTAACTAGGAAAATTCAGTAAAACAGGTATCGTTGATACAACTGTTTGAATATCGTTCGAATTACGAAAAACGAGGCACGCCTAACCATTTTGCGCTATCGTCGATCTTTTTTTGGTTATTGCAACGCAAAATCAGTTTCTTAGGTTTACTATACTTTTTTAGTTAAACAAGGCTTTAACGTCAATTTATCGTTGCACAAGCATTAAATATTCGCAACAGTTGCAAGAAAATATAGCAACAGTGATCGTAATGAAAAAGAACAGTAACGGATAGAAAAGTAATTTTCATTTTCTACCTAGAACTATATTTTTAGATTGTCGTAAAAAATGAAAATATCTAAGGACTGAGCGGTAACCGGAACTAAAAATTTCATCAAGCCAAAAAAAAAAAAAAGAAAAAGTTCCGTTTCAACTTCAACCCTGTTTAGTCGTCTTATGTCTCGTTTCTTGATTCTGGATCGCGCAATTTATCCCAGGGTATAATTTTGAGTTTGCGTATGACGCGCATGGTCGGATAACGGCATTACTGTGATCACTGGTCTAGGCGTCACATTTCCTGCAGCGAGTTTAATGACATGAAATTGTAGAGCTGCAGCGGCCTGACAGCCGAAGAAGAACAATCAACGCTCGCTTGCATCTGCAGGAACAAAGTCGAACTGTTCCAGGCGCAAAAAACGATTGATCCATCGCCCTAATGCGAGATGGATAATTAATTGAACCCGAACGGCTTGTGAAGTTACGATACTTGTGATCCAATCGCGGCCGGTTTAATCAAGATCAAAAGAATGATACCGAGTCCGAACGAAAAAAAGAAATCGAAGAGAAAAAAGAAAAAAAATAATTTTAACCAATATGAAGAACAATGAAATTTATTATAGAAATTAATTAATCGATTAATTTACTATCGCACGGTTTTTATAACCTCCGGAACTTATGTGTTGCAGGAATTAGTCGCTTACGTAGGCAGCTTCTCTGCAATATGAAACACTGATAGTGTTAAATTATACATTATGTTGTAGGTTAGCTCATCTGCATTAAATTCCATTTTTCCAGGAGGGATTTTCGGACCCTCCGAGCGTCAGCTCAATCAGCCGACTTCTACGAGGCGGACGTCCTGGCGAAGACGGGAAGAAGGATTACACGATCGACGGGATCCTCGGCGGTGGTGAGTTCACAAGATATATCACGTCTACTTACTACTCACAGCCCCAATCATGCATGTGTCAATTGTTTAAGATATCAAAGAAAATAAAAATCAAACAGGCTTTCCGTAATATCACATTATATATACCAAATATAATGTAGGTGAATAAAAAATTCAGGTAAAAAAGTTAAAAATTGGTTTCGTCGATACCGAGAATCCTTTCAGATAGATGTGACTTGACTATAACCGTTGACAAGATTGTGAGAGATCAAAAGATGGGAAGAGCAAATGTCAAATCTTCGATATCGCAAAACTTAAGAGCAGTTTTATTGATATTCCAAAAAAATATTCTTCCTCCTTTAAACTCGAATGCACAAATTTTTTAATACGCGGGGTTCCGGATTCTTTGAAACCAAATGACAGCTGCTCGGATAAAATTTGAACACCCAGTATCCGGTGAGGCAAAGCCACGCGAGGGAGACCGACAAACGGATTACGGGAGTGTCAATATCTCAGAGGGCACGCATTATCCCTGATCGTGACGCGAACGGTGAAAAGAATTCTGTATAATTCGTTACGGAAATGAAGCCAGTAAACGCTGACTGTTGCAGTAGGATTTAACTCCGGGATCAAGAGATTCCCGCTTTTCAATTTTGCAATACATAATTCCAGAGCGATGCATAGACTGAAACATGGCCTTCTTCTGAATTTAGGTGAATAGATGGATTGAAGCATCGTTATGCTTGACAAAAATAAACTTGAATCGATATTTTTTATCAATTTCATCGTGTGATCATGATGAAAAAAGTGTTACAGTAAATTTGTGGAAAACAGTCTCTTGAATAAAATTCAACCATTGTTTAGTAAAATCGGACGCATCGATCAGATTTTTAACCATTTTGAAGCGATTCGATATCAACGCCTTCGTTTTTGATTCCCTTATTTTCTTTTTTGTAATTATGGAAAGACATTCGTACAGCGATTTGATAAATACTCAAAAAACGAACGACCATCTATTGATAAAATTAATGAAGAGCTTCGATTTCTGGCCAACCAACCGCTTCAAAAACCATAAAAAACGGAGGTTTCATTTTTAGAATCGGCGTCAAAAATCTTACAAAACAGATTATTCAAAATTCGTTTCTGGTAGTACATAAAAATTTTGAAATCAGAACTCATAAGAAATAACGATAGAAGTGGGATTTAAAAAAAAATTCTTAATCTATTTTGAAAAGGTGTATCTCTTACAATTTCAAAGATTTTGATATCCGTACAACTCTCCCCACGATCATCGAAGCACTTCCATCGATCGATCGTTCGGTATTTTAGATGGGCGATATAATTATCCTCGTAAGTTAAATCGAAACTTTCCCCGATTAAATGATTATCAAGAAGGAAAGCTTCGTGAATGAAAATAAGCTCGCAAGTAAAGCGGAGGCGTGTAAGGTAGGCAGGTAGATAGGTGGTTTGAAATTAATTCGTTTGGAGTTTCGTGGCTGTGTATAGAGGGGTCCCGGACAATTAATCGGACCGGGCGTCAAACGCCCGGCGATTTACACGCGTCAGGAATCCTTCCTTTGGTGTACAGGTGTGTGGTGTTCACCGGCCGAAAAGTCAGCTCCGATCAACTCGAGCTCTGGCAGTGCCGAGAGTGGCGTTGGGCTGGGCGTGAGGGCCTCTACCAGGGCCTCATCGGACCTCACTGGGCCTCACGAGGCCCCGCGGAGATCAAAAGCGCCGCCTGCCACACGTCAGCAGTGACGCTCAGCCCCGGCGATTCTCACCCTGCGCATCAACGATTTAAAACCAACCGATTTCTCCGCCGCGACTTTTCAAATCGCCGCGCAAAACTCTGAGATGTTCAAAGGAAATTCATGCGCGCCGTTTCGGAGACGCCTTGCGTAACATAATTCATCCCATTCATCACGCTCAGGAGTTAAGCTTAACCGATTATCGCTATTTTTAAGTCCATATACGTGATGCGGAATTTTTTAAAAAATTCTTTTAATCAGGTTTATTATCATTTGTGACCGCTGTACGTTTTCAAATGGAAATATATGCGTGATTATACATCTGTGAAGTGGGGTGAAAATTCGTGGGGAACGGTACGCGAGCTTTTTTTAAATCTTTGCGACATTTGAACTGTAAGATAAAATTCGTTCGCTGCATCCTCAGAATTTTCTGTCTGAAGTATTTTAGTTCAACTGTTGGTTGAGGTAAAATGTAATAAAAGAGGGACCGTGATGAAAAATTTGATAAGAAAAATAGACTTTTCATCATTCAATATGACCTTTCATGGTTCACAGTCAAATAAAAATGGAAACTGTAAGTTAATTCATTCAGACAATAACTTCAACACAGCAATTAGCCACACGCACAAGAACCACCTTCAGCGCTTCAGTCGCTTCAGTCTTCAAAAAAAAGGAGGTAATTAATTTTCGCAACAGCGTATTCAATTTTCCCCAAAGAATAGAATCATTTCCGTTGTATACCGAATAATTTTAAAATTCACGCGATCTCTGTAGGCCACTTTAAATAATTAATATCCATCTACATCCGGAGTTGAAAAAAAAAAAAAAATCGATGCCAGTTAAAATCTAAAAACATGTCCGGAACATTGTCTTGAATAAAAAAAAAGAAACCGCAAGATCAAGCTCTGACCGAAAAATTATCCGGAGATCGAACCAGTCGACCCGATTACCAAAGAAACATCCCCGATTGAAAAAATATACCACAAAGCTTGTATAATAAATGCAAGATATCTGGTTCGCGTACAGCTGTTAAAGACCATAAATAACACAGCGGTTAAATTGAGAGGTATTTAGAGACCGGAGGATCAATTTTATCGTATCATTGAGGAGGAAGGGTGGGGAGGGGCAGGAGGGAAAAGGGGATCGGACGCTAAACGAGTAAATGACATCCGGAGTCAATCGGGTCTGGTCTCGGGGCAAAGAAGAACTAAAGGCTGGTTTGCCCCGACTTCCCTCGAAGCACCTCTGTGAAGGGCGAGAGTTCGACGGTGTCGGTTATAGGTGTTGGCGGGCAGGCTAAAGGAATGACACGTAGCCGCTGGCTCTCTCTCTCTCTCTCTCTCTCTCGCTCTCTCTCTCTCTCTGTCCCTCAGTCTCTCCTCCTCTCCTTTCATTCTCTTCCTTTGGTCGGCATCGACCGCCGACGAGGGATTAGCCTAATGGCTCCCTCTCCCCGCTCCTCCAGAGCCGAGCGCCCACGACTTTCCACATACTCGTTCACCTCAGGAGCACGCAACTCGGTTCCGAGACATGCATTAGGTACGTGTGTCTAGGTGTGAGTAAGGACCGCGGGACCAGTCTGTGAAACCAGCCAAAAAACGATGCTGTAGCGCCCGGTTCGACGGACTGTGGAACAGAGGGACACACTAAGTGATTCACAATCGGGTTTATTGATTGTATCGATGATGGGCGACTGCTGGCACGTCGGAAACACTCGAACTCATCGGAGGCCCCAAGAGGAGGAACAGGTGCACAGACTCGGCTACGAAGGATCACCGCATTGTGTCCGCACAATTGTTAACGTGGCGTCGATCTTTGCCGGAGGTGCTGCATGTGAGGGGCATTGTAACGCGTGTGCAATCGACTCCCACGGTAATTAAACACCCGTTAATTAATCAGCGACGGTGAAACGTTCGTATGGGATCGGGTTCGATGATGATCGTTGCATCGCATACGTCGTGTATTACATTATTCACGTGCGATCGAGTCGATTTGACGCTCGGTTTCAATGCTAATCACTCAACGGTCACCGGCTTCGTATTCACTTAAACGATTGTTCGCTTGTCAACTTCGCTTGTAAATAATAACCTTTGGTACTACACACTCGCCTAGATATCCGAAGACTCGAGGTACACACATGCACGCGGATCTCTGCAGCCGATAGTGCAGACGAACACACGTGGATACGGTACGTCACTCGCCTTCTACCAACTTCGATGTCCGTCGGCTCATCGCGATTCGAAGCCGCCTGATGGATGAGTGCATTTGCAACGATCTAGTACACACTTTCACTCGGCTGGTAGAATAGTCGAGATTCAATTAAATCGGGATGCTTGGGAAATAATTATCCGCTATTCATAGTCGGCTGTCACAGTGATCAGCTGATCGAATCACGATCCGACCAAATGTTGATGCGTTACGAGTTGAGAAAAAAAAACTGACCGATTTATGGCATAACGTGTTTGTGAGGTGAAATTTTTACCAGAGATGAAGGGAATCGATTTGTACAGAGCACTTCTCGACGGATCCAACCGAGCAACGGCGGTTGTGTTTCTCGTATTTTCATCGTCCAAATTGTTGTTCTCTTTGCCTCGGTTTATCCCTCACGCTCCCCCGATATCCAGAGGGTGTGTCCCTAATCTCAGCTTGTATCTCGACGCGAGCGAGTCGCCTTGCCTGCAGGATGTTGTCGGGACCGACTTGAGAGGAGGCGGTCAGTTACCCGAACGTTATCCTTGTCACGTGAGCGCGGTAATCCCGGCTTGAACGGCTATCTCGTACAACATCGCGTACCGCTTAAATTCCTTATACACCGACCGGCGTCCATCCGTCAACCATGCGCGACACCCAACGCTGCAATCTTCGTCGTGGAAGTGTGATCTTCGATCGAATCGACCAACCGAACTAGAACCACGCGGCAAAACCTGGTGGAGAAAAAAAAAACTTGACGAAGAGTATAAACGAAAGCACTGCTATCGAAATCACCAGGTCTCGGGATCTTCGGGCATCGATGCCTCCTCCAACGTCGTTGGACACCATTCGCAAATTATTCCCGAAGCGCCGGCGTTGGTTGGTTTTTCACAATTTCACTTTGAAACCTGGTACAAGTAGCCACGACATCATGTACCAAACTTAGTTATTCGTGTACCCGCAGGTCTGTCTACGGTTGAGCAATTTCACTTGGGATCCTACCGATGACCAGAATCTTGACATCAAACTGGTCGGTATCGCTTAACTGGAATTCGAAGTCTTCGGATTTCGAATACAGACAGATCATCGACTCGATGAGTACAGGATGTAGCTTTTCGATTGACTAGGAAACTTGTGAACTTCAATCGCTCTAGGACAGTTTTGCAAGACTTTAGGCTTGGGGCAGAAGGTTCAACACAGTTCATTTGACGAACACATCTTTCATAATCAACATTCGTAGAAACCAGCAAGGTCGAACTCTTGGCTCTATCGATGCATTAATGTGGATGAAAGGATTCGACAGATCGTGATCTAAGAGGACAGTGCCTACCTAATATCGTTAGAAGATAAAGAATCGTCAATCCCTGTAATTTGCCGCACGATCGAAAGATCCTGAAAGTCAATGTCATATCGACGATCACTGTAGAACTCTAGCGATCCTTTGCGGATGTTAATTAACCTCAGCATCGATGCGGAAACACTCGTCATTGCAGTTTCTTCGAGTTCGAAGCCGAAGGTGTTTCAGGTATGAAACGAAGCTGATTATGCGAATGAGTTTGCGAAAGACGTCGGTACACCTGATGCATTAATGGTGAAAAGCGCAGGACGAGACCACCAGCGCCGTCGGATGGTCAGCGGCAGGCATACTCGGTGTGAAAAGGACATTAGCGTTGCGGTTGGAGTTCGACGTGGGTGACAGTGAGCGTTGGTTAAAGACCCCTGACCTCGAAAGTACTTCCCACCATTCGTCCGGTAGCAGGACGCTGGGTTCTTAGGGGTTCGGAAAGTGGTGGCCGATTCACTTTGCCGCGGCTACTCCAGCTTCTCGGGAAATGCGAGTGCAGACAGTGGTCGATGTCCTGGTCCATGGTTCGCTGCATCATCCGTCGCTTCGGGGCGTTGACAGAAGGACACTGTGCACCCTGGTTCGGTGTCAACCACGCCGGTGAGCATTGTTCGCCTTTCGAGACATTTGTTACCATTTAGGACCTCACACGGCAAGGGAAACCCCCCACTAAGATAGGGCCGAGCCGACGCTCGAGCTAGATTTATAACTTTTACTCTCCTAGGCTTCTTTCTATCCCCCATTCATACGCCGATTGGACACGCGAGGAACCCAACGCTCCAACTCATAGCCGAGAAACGTCACCGCGTACCTCGATGCGGCTATTTATTTAAAAACATGTTTCCGAACCGGATCTGAAAATCTCGCTGATCCTAATTCCTCGTTTGTTCATCGGGTTTCAAAGTTTCTGTTCAACTGGTAGCCAAAAACTGACGCCTAAATATCGACAACCTCTTCTTTCGTCTTTCCCTAATTCCCCAATGTTCTAGTGTAACATCGCAAAGCGGAGTGTCCATTTTTTTTTGTCCGTTAAAAAATAGGGTACACAAAATTCACAGCTCGTTTTGTGAGTCACGAATCCATTTTCTGGCACTTATCCTCAAAAGTTTGCCCAGAAAAACACCGAGACTGATTCGATCGAAGTTGAAGGAAGAGTGAAGTTTTCGACGAAGACGATTTAAGAAAACTTGCAAACAGCTATTATTTTCGATTATAAAACCATTGAATGATTATTCATATTCGTAAATATCCTAAATACTTGAAGAACGACTCGATCAATTCGAGTGAACTTTTGATGGTAACTCAAGTAATTGATGGAAATGATTCATCGGATTTCTTTGAATATTTATCACTTCTAATTAGAACATGGAAAGTATTTTTTTTTTACATTGGAATGATGTTTGCTTGTATCCTAACTTCCGGGTGAACCAACTAACTAATTTGGATGACTTTAGACGTGAAAATCATGTGTTCAGTGAAGATGGTTGAGGAAATTCTACTTTTCAACTCAAGTATTTTGCTAAAATGACTCTACCTTAGCTTTTTTTATACTTTACGCACCGCTAGTTATAACTGCGACGAAGCTTCCTTAGTCTTCCTTAACCCCGATTTCGTTCTTTCGAAAAAATTTTCAGCCTCGAGTATCGGTCGAAGAGGGAAGAGCGTTTTCCCAGCAGGGATGCTGACGAGCATATTCCGGGATGACGATGCTCCGAAAGAGATATTTGCTCTGCTCTCCGCAGGCCACCACAAATTGATTACACGCATCTTTTCACGCGATCCCATTCAGCCAATCAGGCTCCGTTCATCCGTCCATCGACGAGGGTTTATTGATTGTGTTATATGCCGCATCAGGTATCAATTCCCGCGCTCGCATTCTCCGATGCGTGTTCCAGGATTTTCCAACCGCCGATCGTTACCGAGACTCGAATGAGCTTGCGAATATCCCGCGAGTAACGAAACAAGGACTGCTCGATGCTCGCAGCGAGGCGCGACTAATTGACACCCTCGAAAAGCGTTAACAAGCTAATAACACCCGGCGCAAAACGACTCGGAGCGGCGATGGCGGCGGGATGAGGGAACGGGGGAGTCGGGGAAATTATAATCTATAAAGCATTTCGTCGAGTGCCGCCCCCCGAGAGTTCTCTCATTACAAGTCCAACATATGGGCTCCTAAACGATCCAAGGGTCCCATCGCGGCCCGGCGTCGGGACTCGGGACTCGGGATTCGGGACTCGGGGAGAGGAGGAGGAGCGCGATGGAAACGCAACGCAACTCGGAGAAGAAGCGGGCACAACTCAGAGAGGACCGCCGGTGTCAGAGGGCGCGCGAAGGAATGCCGAAGGTGTTGAGGACCCCGCTGCTCTCTAACGCTCTGCCACGAAACTACGTCGAGGAGGAACGCACCTGGCCCACGGATCAGGGGGCCTTGTCCCTCAAGATGAGAAAGGGTTCTATATCTATGTCTGTATTCTTTTATTAGGCTCCGACCTCCGGGCACCTATTTTAATTTACACCGATAATATATGTAATAACGATACCGCCGGCTCAAACTCATCGCGAAAAATATACAACGTTCTTGCTCGCTTATTCAATTACCTTGATCAGAAATACGTAGAAATGTTTGAAGAAAAAGCTCAGTGATTTCTGGAACTTTAAGAAGCACCGGTAATCGGGCCAAATACTATCTTTCTTTTTCATCGGGTCGTATTTTTTCTAATTTCAATTGCACAATTGATTTATAGCTCATCCGATGGATTGAAATTATCAGAGTTATTACGTCATTCGTCCTAAGGTATATCCATATACATATATATATATATGTAGCAAAAATAGTGAAGTTTAGCTGCTTATAAGATCTTCGACAATAAGAAAAATTTCATTTGTTACAGTAACTAGGAAAATTCAGTAAAACAGGTATCGTTGAAAAAACTGTTTGAATATTGTTGGAATTACGAAAAACGAGGTACGTTTAACCATTTTGCGCTATCGTCGATCCTTTTTTGGTTATTGCAACGCAAAATCAGTTTGTGAGGTTTAATATACTTTTTTAGTTAAATAAGGCTTTAACGTCAATTTATTGTTGCACAAGCATTAAATTTTCCCAACCGTTACAGGAAAATATAGTAACAGTGATTGTAATGAGAAAGAATAGTAACGGATACTAGATTTTCCGGTAACAGCTAGAAAACTAATTTTCATTTTCTACTTAGAACCATAGTTTTCGATTGTTGTAAAAAATGAAAATAACTACAAATTTTTCTCAATGAAATCTTACTTTTAACGACGAAGAAAAATTGCAACGCAATTATTTGCAGTTGGTAGTGTAAAAAACGTACTTGAGAAAATTCCAAATGAAAATTCAGGATGAAAGCTGATTGAATAACGTAATTGCAAGAGAGAAATTAACAAATCATGTACCACTTTTCATAAAAACGGGGTTTGTTCAAATTCTATCTTTAATCTGACGTCAATTCTGAATTTAAAATACTTTACTTGGCTATCGCCACAGGGTGAAAACCGACTAAGTTTCTTCTAAAAGATCATTTGTTCACTTCGATACATTATCGTGTATCATCAGTTCCCGATGATAGAAAACGATTGCGAGACCGTGACTGGATTCGACCGTTTCTCTCCATTTATCAAATCGACACCGGCCGCCTATAAAGCCCCGGTGACAATTCCTAGCGTAGAGTAGCTTTCGAGGAGGATTGACGATCGACTAATCAGAATTCAAAGTTCGGTGGATCCGAAATATAATGAGCTTCGAATTCCTGAACTCCATCGAAATAATACCCATAACCCACGTGTCTATACGCGTATATATACCTATAATGTGAGATTCGACGAGTCTTCGTTACACACACACGCGTAAAATCCAAATCGTACAAATACGATGCGGTGAAGCTACACCGATTCCCGCTTCTCTTTTCCCCCGCTCATCGTTTCCCCCGTTCTAGGGCGTGAACAGCGTGAATACATTAACCACGCACAGTCGGCATAGCAATACGCACACACACACACACACACACACAGTCGTACAGGTAGGTGGAGACGATTGGAAGAAAAAAGAAAAATGAAATAAAAAAAAAAAAAAAAAAATTGTAGAAACAAAAAAAAAAAAAAACAAAAAAAAGGAAAAACGGGAGTTGCCTAAGCCGCGGCAAAGTTTCCTCTTATCTACGTGCGCGTGCACAATGTAAAGCTGCAGAAGTATGTGCATACATTTAACGCATTGGAAACACACAGAGAGACGTGCGTAGGATCGAAGCCGTGTGTCGAAGAAGAAGAGGAGTAGAAACGGAGGGTTAAGATTTGGGCTCCTCGTCCATAATAATAACGGCGGGCGGGAGGCGGGCGGCACATCTTTGGCGGCATCAACATCTGTAGGATGACAATCGAGAGAATGGAAGAATAGTTGTGGGAGACAAGTTGTGTCTTCAATAAAGGTGACGGCCTCTTTAAATTCTTGTCACTTTGACTTCCTCGCTCGTGAAGTCCAAAGGACGCCGAAAGATGTTTGGCAATATTTCACCTACCGAGGTACTATGCAACTCTCACAATGCCCCGGCCGTTTTTCGTTCGATGCCGAGAGAACTAACCCGGGACACACCTGTCCGTTTCCGCATATTGATATCGCGGACCGCGTAGTTGCGCAATTCTTACTCTTATCTATATTCACCTTAATTTTCACGTTTCGACGACGACAATGTAACCGACCTATTCAACAGTCCTGTTCTTGTTCTCATTATTCTCCTTTTTCACACTACCGCGGACATTCGAACGTACCGCATGACGTACCTACCAAGCAGGCGCAAAAATTCTTCGCAAATTTCGTTGGGCTCGAACTCCGCTTGTTACAAATCGCGAAAGCTACTTCACATCTGGCTATTTACAACACTGGACAACAAATATTCACCTTTTCTACGTAACGTGAAAACTTTTGAACGATTATGTTAGGAACAGGGTTTAGTACGATAGAATTGATGTTGAAATATTTTAGATACGAATAGTTTTAATGTAATATGATTTTTTATTTATTTATTTTTTTTTATTTTTTGCAAATATGCAGTTCTTATGAACAAAAATCAGGTTATACATAGTGTTACATTAGACTGGTGAATGAAATATTGTAACAAGGCAGCTGATTACTAATTTTGAAATACCTATCTGTCCTCATTATGAAATCATATTTACCTATTTTGATCCGATCAGGTCTAATTTTTGCGTTACAGCTACTACCGGTAAAATTGAACGTTTATCGTTTTGACTTACCATTTTTGATTCAAGGTTTTTTGTTATTTATTGTAACCAACTGGTATTTATTCTAAATAACAAAACACCTTGAATCAAAGAAGGTAAGTCAAAACGATAAACATTCAATTTTACTGCCGGTATCTGTGACACAAAACCTGGACCTGAGCGAATCAAAATAAATATGGTTTTATAATGAGGATAGATTATGGGTATTTAAAAATTATCAAGCACCTTCCTTGTTACAAAATTTTGTTGACCAGTGTATTTTGCAAAGTCTAATATACGATCGTTACGTACATACCTAGACCGTACCGCATGTTACGTACAATATGGGCAAGTTTCGGGCTATTTTCACATGGATAACTCATCTGACTCGAAGCTTATTCCATTCCAATATAATAACGCGGCGGCGGCGGCTCGTTTCAGCGGGTCCAAAGTTCCGCGTGACTTTTGACAAATGTGTAGTCGTTTAAGAAGCAAGTTTCACCTCAAAGAGGTTCACCGCTGGGAAACCCCGCGCCCAACTTCGGCCCCCCGTCTCCTGGGCCATTGTCAATTCTGTACAACTGCGGAACAGGTAGTACTGTGAGACGGAGTAAACAGGAGCCTTAGAAGCGCCGTAGATTTTAGAAAATTCTTTCGGCACTCCTTTGAGAAAACCGCCGCGCAAGAATCGATCGCGTATAGAGGTATGCCACTCCTGCGGATGAACGCTGCGGAAGAAAAAATGGCCGCGGTTTGACCCCCGGGCGATTCAGGCTTCTTATCTGGAATTATGCATCGATCAAAGGTGCACGCCCGGGTTTGGCGACTTTCATTAGTCTGCACCTATCGACAGTTGCATCACAAGACGTGCGGCCTCCCTCTTCTCGTGCTTGCAACGTAATTTATACCCTCGAGTAATCTCCGTGCGATCTATTATACCTTCACCGAACAATGCACGCTGCGGAAATTTTTCCGTTCATTTGACGCAGTTCCAATTTTATACACTTACAACAACGTTTTCCAGCTGTTCGTTGTCGCGTTAAACATTTTTGCTTACTTGCATGGAATTGAAGGAGAAGAACATGCAAAAACACCCATGTATCCACTCATTCAAGTCTCATCAGTTTTCCAGTTTTCTTACTATTCGGTGACCGATTACTTCGAGAAATCGTACACGTTACAAGTGTACGCTAAGAGAAATTTTTAGTTCCGGTTACCGCTCAGTCCTTGAATGTATTCATTTTTTATGACAATTGGAAAATACAGTTCTAGGTAGAAAATGAAAATCAGTTGTTGCTATATTTTCTTGCAACTGTTGCGAAAATTTAATGCTTGTGCAAGAATAAATTGACTTTTGAAGCCTTATTTAACTAAAAAAGTAAAATAAACCGAACAATCTGATTTTGCGTAGCAATTACCAAAAAACGATCGACAATAGCGCAAAATTGTTAGGCGTACCTCGTTTTTCGTAATTCCGACAATATTCAAACAGTTTCTTTAACGATACCTGTTTTACTCAATTTTTCTAATTACTATGACAAATGAAATTTTTCTCAGTATACAATCCGATGTCGAAATCTCATTAATTCGTGCCTGTATTCAATCACAGTGAGTTCAAGCAGCTGTTACACGAACTGGCAAGATAAGCGCGGTATTCATCCTTGGAAGTGCATTATCTATTATCTATCAATGCCTGAGCGATGTTTGCGAATACGTCAATAATCTGCGAGGCGCGTATTGTGACCGGGGCAATTGAGCATGGCCTCAAATTCCACTTTGTGAGAAATCAAACGTGTACCAAACAGAGGTTGGAGCAACAGCACGACGAGCATCAATAGCTGTCTTAGGTTAATTCCGTAGGCAAGTCCGCGTCTTCGACAATGGCTGGACAATAGCTACGGGATGCTCCGGTGTAACTGAGCATCGGAATAAAGGGACAAACGGTCACAATGCCGGGAGTCGACTTAGCTCAAATATTTGCTGGACGGGGAATATCGGAGAGATTGGTAGTCCAATCTCGTTTCGCTGTTTTCGGGCCCTCGTAAGCTCAGCGCAAGCTCAATCGCCCGTGTAAGCGTCCTACGTCCGCAATGGAAACAGACACATTCTCTGCGAATTTAAATGGCACAAAGGGGAACGGCATTAAACGGCCACTAACGTCGGCCTCCGCCTAACATAATAGCGTTCGAAACACTCGATTTCTACTCAATCCTTGTAAACACGACTGGAAAAGAACAACCCTCGAACCTTCATTGAACGAGACATTTGTATCGACATGGCTTACGCGGGGATGATCAGCCCTCTTCAAGTATATTCCATAGACGTACAGTCTAGCTAAAGGAAAATATTGGAACTAACGAATTAGAAACTGAAGATTAGACAGACTGAAATCGAAGCTCGGCAGGTTTAATTCGACTAAAATTACACGCAAAAACCTACTTACTTAAACTTTGGAAGACACAAATATTGCAATATATTTCGCAATGTCAAAGGAACGTGATTTTATAAATTGGAGCTCATTTTTCTCCTGAATATTTTCCATGCCAATTTCTATAATAATGTGATTATGAAACATTCATGGATTTTTCTATACGGCAAAGGCTTAATGTTCAAAATACATTAATTGCACAGAATTCATTTCCTTCGTCGACAAAATTGTAGAATAGCGTAATTTCTTAAAAATTTCTTAGTAGTCGGTCCCTTTTTCTACGACACATCTACACTGACTCAAGTTGCATCCTTCAACCTCGAATTGTTAAACAACATTTTGACCATACTGTACTTTTGATAGGACACATTTTCAAATCCTCCAGACGCGTGCCTTTCCGCGTATACTCGCTTCAATTCCAACGCAGTGTAGAAAAACCTTCTCACGGAATCCCATGAATCACAATAGGTATTCACGCTCAATTGCACGCGCTAACATAAAAACGCATGGACGATTCTATTCTGGCAAAAAAGTTCTCCTTTTTTTAAGGTCTGCGCGTCATTGCCGTTTAATTTCGAACGAGATTCAGGCAATTTTCAAATCTTGCAAACAGTACAATAGATTATACGTAGCCCATCAGGAATGGTTCCGAGGTATGTTCATGTACCAGCCAACTACCAAACGGCGATGAACCACCATCGACGTATCTGGAATAATTTTATGCCTGCAAAATGGCGGACAGAAAGCGCGGCTCACGCAGTGCGCAAGATGGTGATCGGGTTTACGATGGCTTTATGGATAACTTAATGGCCATGCAGGTACCGAGCACATACGGATTTCATTTCGTGTGAACGCATGCGGAGTTATTAGGAGAGCGATAAAATGCCTTGGAGCGCGGCCCGCAAACGTTCCAACGTCCTTTATGATCCACGATCCATTCCATGGAGCTCACACAATCCACCTCGCCTCAAGACTCCATACCCTCCCTAATTTTTAGCCACATACGTAAAAAATAAATCGGAATTCCGGTTCCGCGTTATACTAGTGAAAAAAAAAATGTAACTCACTTTAAATGTATTTCAGACTGGAAATTGGGGCATCACAGTTCCTGGTAGTTTCGTAGAAAAGTGATCCAGAAGCTCGAAGAATCGTTCCAAGGATTCCTCACCCGTCTGAAAATTCACAATTTCATAATTAGAGATTTTTGTACGGCTGAGAAATCGTCGGAACTTGCAGTAGAAGTCGTACAATAACATAGGAAATTTCGACTCGTCATCCGGAGCTTTTGCTTCAAGTCTGCGTCACTGCATCTACTACTGTACCGTTGATCTAATTTGGTAATGACTCAATTCTCGCGTCGTTAGTGGAGCAGGTCCGATCGCGATAAGATCGCGCAGAGCCGTTCGAAGAAACAATCGAGTATGTATTATTGACCGTCATCGATCGTATAACCGAGTGATAAATGGTCTTGATCAGGGTACACAAAGGCCACCCAGGACCCGCTCGAACTTTGGTAATGGGTGACTTATGGGTCCGCTCATCAATACTTCATTCACCGCCGGCAACTGCAGACCGGCCGTCGAGTCTTCGGATGATCGGGCAACTCTCAACGATTTATTGATTATTAATTACCGTTATTTGAGAGCCTCCTTAGAGTAGCTCCGCAAGATGTTGACCGAACGGTGTACAGATTTCAAATCCAAACCGCAACTCCGGGGTCCGGGACCAACATAATATTGGATTCCTGTTTCCTCATTGTCTGCTCTTTGGGAAAAATCGGCCACCTGAGAGTTTCATAATAATTATTTGTTCCAGGTCGTTGTGGCGACGATTCGGACACCGAAAGCGAACCCGGTATCCCCTTGAAACGCAAGCAGCGAAGAAGCAGAACAACCTTTACCGGTGATCAGTTGGAGCAGCTCGAGGCCGCCTTCCTCAGAGCCCAATATCCAGACGTCTACGCGAGGGAAGAACTGGCCCAAAGAACGGGCCTGACGGAAGCTCGAATCCAGGCAGGTCTTCCAGTGATAAATTTTGCACGGATCTTCGAAACGTCCGCGTCGTTCGAAACCGCAATTCAAAATGTGAAGCACATTAACTTCTCACCATTCAATAAACGTCATCGATTCCTCTTCACAGGTCTGGTTCAGCAACCGTCGAGCTCGTCTCCGGAAGCACGCTGGAAGCATAGCTCACTCGGTGGCGAGTCTGCCTTTGACACCATGCCAGTACACGGGGTCACACGAGCTCTCGCAGATCCCACAGGTTCCGCAAATGCCGGTCGGTATTCCCCAGGTCCCAACCTCGCTCCATCAAGCATCGACTAGTCTTCATCAGGTCCCCGGCGGGGTTCCCCAGGTGCCAACGAGCATGGGCCCGGCTTTGGGACACTCGGCATCGCTCAGCGGGCACCTCGGATCGCTTCCTGGACACGTCAATTCCATGCAGATGAGCCAGTCCTCGTCACCTCTGCAGCCTCCGGCTGCCCACGCGGCGCCTTCTTCCGTCAGTCATAATCCAGGTGAGTTACGGGAAAACCGAAAAGTTCCCCGACTTTCACCCTTAGCATCGACTTTACGCCCCGCTTTACGTTTTCTGTTTATCAGGAAACTCCGACTGGTCTCGGGCCCAGCTGGGATGGGGTCAGTTCAACCAGTTTCAAAACAGCGAGTACTCCGCACATCCTGGAGGACATCACTCCACCCAACCTGCCCATCCTGGACACGTGACTCACGGCGTTCAAGCCTCCGTCGCAAGCGAGTGGGTTGGCTATGATCAGGGATACGAGTATTCTCAGGCCCAGGCTCAGGCCCAAATCAACTATCATCGTAGCGTCGGCGGGATATTTTAGCGAAGAAATAAATTCATTGTACATAAGACGTATACGCGTTCGAGATCGCAGATACTATATATATTGTAAATGGCATATATATATGCATACATAGATAGATAGACAGAATTATATGAAACATTATAGGTGTATATAGTAATAATACTTATTATTATATAAACAAAGAAAACACTATTCTTCACTCCGTGATTTATGTCCTTCCTCAAACCCTTGAATTCCTTAAAATGAACCAACGAATGACTTTCATATTACTGAGCTAGTTTAACTGCGACTAATGGTTTTGCGCAATACGGCATACGTTTTCTTGACTTTTTAGCAATACACCTTATACCTCCGCGTCAAATAGATAGATAATGATAGAGGACGAAACTAGAAAAACATGTTTGCTATTACTGCATGTTATCTATTTGTTCAGTTCTCGGAACAAGTGGGAGCTCTAATCTAATGAAAAAAAGCTGGACTGAGTGTTGATAATTGTTTAGATAAAAGGCTGTGACACTTGTCGTATGAAACTAGTAACTCATTCGCTTGCTGAATATTTTTCTTCTTTTTTTTTTTCTCAATGAAATAAAAACAGTCTGACCAACAAGAAGACCTTTGTCATTTCCGTTACAACAATTGTCGCAACAGATAAATCCATCACAATTACAATTTTGGGTATAACAATTTACGTGACGGAACACCGTGCCGGTATTATCAATTCGTGAAGTGTGAAAGTGGGGTATAAACTGTTGTATAAACGTCACGAATCTTATCCTTAACACAGCTGAAAGCTTGCAGTAGTGTATAACGATGATGTCAATTCAGTTGGAAAACGTTATCAGATTAATTTACAACCGGTAGTGAATTATCTGTCGTATACGGTGCAGATTGTCAAATGCGATACAAATATTTACCTGTGATTTGTTGTTCGAGTGGTAAAACGGGGTCATAATCAATGAGAGTATAAAAATCCAGCGATACTGATGTTATATATACAACAACTCGAATCGCGGAAGTCAAATACGGAGAAACGACGCTTCACTGTCGACTGGCGCCATGAAGACCTTAATCTGTGTCGCTGCCTTCTTGGTAAGTTATAGTTGGTCCCATCGGAAATGCTTGATGACGATCAAGCCGCGGATATAGCAGCTTCGAAAAAGCACAGAAGCTTGTCAAAATTTTGAACCATCTCGCACGTTGATTCCTTAGGTAATTTGCGAAGCTGGACATCCGAATCTGAGCTTTCTGCGAGCTTTGGTACGAGGCGAGGATGGCGTTTCAAGAACCGACTTCCCGGCGTACGAAGACAAGTGCACGAAGATCCGAGAATGCATAAGTTGTTCCGAAGCGAAGGTGTGTTTGCCGAATGGCGAGCCGATTGGGACAGTGAATTGCTCCGTCTGGAGCCCTTCGACGCCATTCTGCGACCCGGAGAACGGTCTTTGCACCTCTGAGGAGCCCTCGAGCTGCGCGGAGAAACAGAGACCGTTCCCATGTCCGCCCCAGGATGGCACTTATCCGGACCCGGAGGACTGCGGGCGGTTCCACTACTGCGTTGGTGGCAAGGATACGACGATAGTCTGTCCGAAGAGGAACGTCTATGACCACAGTCAAGGGACCTGCAAGCTTCGCCGACGGCTGTCTGACTGCGTGGAATTCAACTGCGTCCACAGAGAGGGCGAGGACATTTTGTATCCCGAGGATGATCGCATCTGGGCGACTTGCGCCGCTGGCAAAGCTTACATCATGGGTCGATGCAAGGAGTACGAACGGTACGACATCGGCCTCAGGAAATGCTCCAGGATCTGCAGGGCTGTTGAGAACCAGCCGATCGAGGGCGAGTGCGGTAGCTACATCAGGTGTGCTGAGGTTGGAATTGGGCAGTTGGAACCCGTAAGGTTCCCTTGTCCACCTGGCCAAGGCTTCGATACTGGTAAGAAAGTGTGTAGCCCGAGCGTTTCTTGCTCCGCTTCATCCGGTAGCGAGGAAAGTAATGCTGGTAATGAGGACGGCGAAAAGGATGAGGATGACGAGGTCGATGCTGAGGCTGGTGGTTCGCGATTACTCTCTTTCCGCATCAACAGTTCTGGCAATTCGAACAGTAATAACAACGTTTCGAACGGAGATGACAGCACGAACGGTAATTTAATCAATGGTAACGGTAACGGAAATAATACGAATTCCGGAAACGTTGGATCAGCCGGTCGGTCTGTTATTGCTTCTCGTATCATCAACAACTCGGGGAGTAATAACACGGACAACAGTATTGAAAACGGTGACGATAGAGTCGGCGGAAATCTCGTGAATGGTAACAACAACGGAAATTCAGTAAACTCGGAAAATGTAGGATCCGGAAACCAGAATAGGATGGCATCTCGAATCATCAACAACTCGGGGAGCAACAATTTTAAGAACAATGTCGAGAACGGTGACGATAAAGTGGCAGGAAACCTCGTGAACGGTAACAACAACGGAAATAAGGAAAGTTCGGGAAACGTCGGAACTGGAAATCAGAATAGAATGGCATCTCGAATTATTAACAACTCGGGGAGCAACAATGTTAAGAACAATGTCGAGAACGGTGACGATAAAGTGGCAGGAAACCTCGTGAACGGTAACAATAACGGAAATAAAGAAAGTTCGGGAAACGTCGGAACTGGAAATCAGAATAGAATGGCATCTCGAATTATTAACAATTCGGGGAGCAACAATGTTAAGAACAATGTTGAGAACGGTGACGATAAAGTGATAGGAAACCTCGTCAATGGTAATAACAATGGGAACAGTGAGGACTCCGGAAACGTTGGATCCGGAAATCAGCACAAGGCTGAACCTCGAATCATCAGCAACTCAGGAAGCAACAACTGGCACAATCAGATTGAGAATGGAAATGGTAGGGTGACCGGAAATCTCGCGAATGGAAATAACAATGGGAATAACAACAACTCGGGGAATGTTGGTACCGGAAATCGTGACCGCCGATCGATACTGGTCCGTATTAATAATTCCGGTAACGAGAACAGCGTCAACAACATTGTGAACGGAAACGACGAAAGCAACGGTAACCTCATAAATGGTAACGACAACTCGGGGAATAGTAACGACGGAAATATCAGTTCTAGTAACCAAAATGGTCCGTCTTCTCGTATTAATAATTCGGGGAACACCAACGCGAACAACAGCATTGCGAATGGAAACGATAGTTCTAACGGAAATCTGGTGAATGGAAACGGCAACTCGGGAAATCATAATAATGGGAATGTCGAGACTGGAAACCATGGAAAATTGGTTTCGAGGATAATTAATAACTCGGGAGACAGGAACAGCAAAAATGATATCACAAACGGCGACGATGTCGTCGTGGGCAACCTCATCAACGGCAACAACAATGGAAACAGTCATTATTCGGGGAATACTGGATCCGGTAATCAGCATGAACCCGCCGCTCGCATCAATAATTCCGGAAACGACAACGCGAACAACAGTGTTGCCAACGGGAATGACAGCAACAACGGAAATCTCGTTAACGGAAACGGGAACTCGGAGAACGGAAATTCCGGAAACATTGGGTCTGGAAACCAGAGAAGATTTGCTTCGAGGATAATAAATAACGCGGGGGACAACAACAAGGACAACAAGGTAGCGAACGGCAACGACAGCGTGGGCGGAAACCTCGTCAACGGAAACTACAACGGGAACAGTCATAATTCCGGGAATACTGGATCTGGCAATCAGCACAGAATGATTTCTCGCATCAATAATTCCGGGAACAATAATGCGGACAATAACGTTGCGAACGGTGACGACAGCTCCAATGGAAATCTGGTTAATGGAAACAACAACTCCGCTAATACAAACACCGGAAATATTGGCTCCGAGAACCATGATCAAGAGACCACAGAATTCAACGATGATCAAGACCAAGGATCAATTACGGAAGAGCAAGCTTCCGGTATGTTAGAATCGATCCACAAACTGGCGGAATGGTTAAGAGATAAGATCTCTGACCGGAACCCACCGGAAAGCGATTCTTCAAACTTGTTACCAACGGAGGAGATTGTGGATGAAGATTCGGAGTCTTAGGATCAAAGAAGACGGGAGTCATTCCTTAACTCAGGCTTCAATCGCTTCACGACACACAAGAATTATGATTTCATAAAACGAGGCGCATGAATGTATTATTTCTTTTAATATTAAGATCGTAGATGTAGATTCAGAATAAAATCATCCTCCTGAGCGCAATGTAGAAACCAAGAGAAAATAAAAAAAAATGTTTACAATGAGACAATAAAAAAAACAATAGAGATGCTTATCCTGTGACGTAATTATTGTTGTATAGTAGAAGTAATGCTGAATCGATCCTACCGGTTGGCAAATTACTCACTACCAATAATACTAGCTGTAAAGATAACTAAACTTTTACTCACCGTACGTTGGCAGCGCTGTCGGTGTGCAGCGATCGATGGATCAGGTCAAACTTCTGAAGTTACCATCTGCCACTCATCTACCGGTTAAATATGAGCTGCGCACCGCACGCTTACTCGTAGATGCACGTCGCATTACTGGCGTGTGGAATACTGTGAAACTGATCGATCGCACCCGTTGAAACGTGGAGCCTAGGTAGCGCCATCTGACTGATTCGGAATTTGTAAACAACATTCGGTTAACAAGTGCTATAGCAGATCGTCGAACTCACAGTGCGATATACCGACTAGAATCGTTATGATCGTCATCGTGGCTTTTTGGTTTTTTTGTTTGTGTTGGTTTCTTTACTGGATACGTGCGATGTGCATACCGAGATCCGATTGTTGTATCACAGTATTCAAGTATCCGGAAATTCATGGAATCTGTAATTCTCGAGCGGCATTTAAATTCTTCGACTTCCTTCATCTTGATGATAATGACCATACGACTTTTGCCATCACGGAAATAATGTACAGCGTGCATAGAAAGCATTGCTGTGATTAGAACGGATAATAAAAGGTAAGCGACTCAGAGGAAAAGTTTCACTCAACCGACTGTTTTTTAAGGTATGGGTTTCGTCGACAATTCCAATACCTATGGAGAAATTTTTTTTAAACTATCCCTTTTGTTTGGTCGAAGCTTCTTCAATTCGAAGTTACTTCGGATTTTCGTATTTGCTTCAATGATCTAGGATGGGAGTTCTAGGTCTATTATGAATTTTAGAAATGAGAACTCACAATGATTGAGCTGTCGAATCGTAATTATCATTTATTACTCATATGGGAAAAGCCTGAGGCATAAAAATCCATGACGTTATAGCGATCTTATTTCACATATATTATCGTTGCGTGTAAATCCTATCATTATGTGATATCAAATAGGCCTAATGTAAACGTACGTCGCCCGCTTGACTCACATCATCGCAACCTCGCGTATATGATACGTTGTTTTTCGCATTGTTTTCGTGTATCCGTAGCGGGGGGATCTTGAGCCGTTGCCGTCCCCTCGGTCAGAGATTTATTGTCAAGGGATCGGAGAATCTCGAGCCGTTGCCGTTCTCTCGATCTCTATGACACGAACTGTTTTCGTCAACCTCGTTAGGTTGGATGTGTATCGACCTTAGGCCTTATCGTGAGCGTGTTTTCCGAAGCGCGTCGTTCCGACGACTGATTTCAAATTCGCACGCGCGCCTGCTCACTCGTCGGCGAGAAATCAGGCATCAGTGCTGCCACGAGCCGAGATCGCGGCGATCTCGAGAAACTACGATGGTGCGATATCCAAACGACCTTCAGTGCACCAAACACCTTCATTTCGGTATGTTTTCTAGTCGAAAAGTGCAACTAAAATAATTGATAAATATGCGTGTCATTTTCGTTACCGTTTCTAATTATATAGTCTATTCAAGATTAATTTTTTTCTCTGGCAAAAAGTATCCATGTTTCTACAATAGTCTGAAATGTCATGGTCAAAATAGTTAAGAGCAAAGTTGGGAAAAGCCGGGTCGATGGAGACCAAAACATTGAGGTTTTCACCCCTCGTTTAAATGGTTTTCGCTATTTTCTCCCTTATTTTCGAAAATACGAGAATAAACATGTGATACTTCTTTACGCATTTTTTTTATCCCCGACACCTTTTGTTGGATATATTTTTTGATAAAGTGATTAAGTTCCGAATTAAGCGGCTTGAGTGCTTCCGGATTCATATCTAAAAAGCACTACCTTTCATGCTTATTAACTGGTCCTATTACGTTTTCTGTCTCTTGAATAAGCTTCATCATTGGTTCTGTAGATACGAACTGCTATACTCCATTCCCGTAACTCAAATTCACACTGCGAAGGTTATTGTGCAATTCCAAGACTCGATAAATGCGACAAATATTAGCACCTCTGGTGTACTTGAGACATTTCAGAACACGCTGTCAAATTTATAAAATTATAAATTTGTTCAAGTGTGCATCACCGGATAAAATATTCGAACTTGATACATCTGCTTCGTACATGAAACATCATGAAATATCGACAGGTGGCAGTTTCCACCTTGTCAAACTTGAAAAAAAATGCTTACAGGTGATTTCGCCCGTGGCCACGACTTTTGCTGCACTATAAAAAGTATCTAATTCTCTGTCTCAAATCGATCCTTCTGCCGCGAAACCCGCAATGCGCACTAAATATTCTATGACTTCGCGCAGTTTGCATACCTCTTCGGACTCTTCAGGGTTCCATATTTTAGTCTTTAACATCATAAGAGGATAGTCAATGTCTCCATAATTTACTGTACCTGATAATAAAAAGACAATCTTTCAGGATATACTTATATCATACCCAACTCATATTGTATAAACATCAAAGCTTCCAATCGCTCAGCCATATCGTGAAAATGTAATATCAGTGACCATTATACAACTTAAAATTAATAATCCTCACCTGAAAATACAAAGATGTTGGACATGTCAAATACGCCAAACATATGCGAAAGTCAAGGGAGCACATCGTGCTGCCGTATAACTACGAGTGACATCGAGGAGGCATATTCATTTCTGGACGGAACCAGAACGAACGGCACACCAAACCGTCTCCATAGATTTTTGATTGCAGTTCTACGCAAGTATGAAATCACCTTTCACATTGTATTACATCCAAAGACCTTTCTATGGGAGTTGAATATACTTATTGTGGACCCTGTGTCATGGGTTATTATTATTATTATTATTATTATTATTATTATTATTATTACATCACATGCATGTGTGCCGAACTTCAACAAGCAATAAAACTAGGCTTTCATCGACGAACAGACCTGCTTAACATCGTACGTTCTCATCAACCTCGTAACTAAACTGTAGAAATTACGGTTCAAATTGAGAATGGCGGCGGTGTTCGAAATGAATCTGATACTGACCGCGATACTGGTATTTGCTGCCGAACTTAGAGTCCTGAACAAGTGGAATTACATCAAGATTCGCGGCAACGAATCACTGCCAAGTTACCTTAAAGCCGAGAGCTAGCCGAGAATCATTTTCCTAGTCCAACTATTTCCCTATCTTACCGTGTACAAGCTTGGTTTTATATCTCAAGATCGCGAGAATATTTTGGAATGAGAATTATATGGCTGGTGTTCTTGGCCCATATGACTTCAGTCTTAAGGCCTGATTGAAATGAGTCAAGTCGTTCGTATTTGTTAACTGTCAAAAATGATGAAAAAGACATTTTTTCTGTTTTTCTTCTTCTTCACGCCGGAGCACCTTGTGGACACGATTGCGATTGAATGCGGTTCAAGTTTGAAGCACAGGTATTTGGCATCAAACTCTAGCCCCCTATCGATTTTGGCAGGAATCGGAATTCATATCCGGCCGGTATATCATCATCCCTTCAAAAAGCACCTCTGTTGCAAAAGCCTTTTGCCAAGTACATTAAAAATTTTGTCATTAGTTACCGTATGTGGTAGTAAGGCTAACAGGAAAAAATTTTAAACTCGACTTATCTGTTACAGAAATGGACTACAACTACGGCTCGCCGGAAACCTGCAATGCGGGCCTTCTGGGGCCGAGTCTGGTCAATTTGTATAATGTCACCTCGTACTATTTATTTCTATCGATTCTAGAGACATTTGTGAGAAGAAAACAAGCAATCGCTCAAACCTGCGAACGGATCACACCTATCCGTACCCCGGATGCCGAGTATGACTTCATCGTAGTGGGAGGTGAATTGATTTATAAAATAAACAGTTTTCACTTACAGAAAGGATTTCAATACGCATCGATGCTACGAGAGTTGAATAAAGTAGGGAGAACACCAGTGCAATAGCAACATGACCTATGCTTCTATCGTTCACAGGCGGAGCAGCCGGATCTGTCATCGCTGCAAGACTGAGTGAGAATGCGTTCTGGAAAGTTCTGCTTATTGAGGCAGGCCCGGACGAACCAGCAGGTCTATCCATCCCTGGTCTTGGTTCTGTTATATCTCGTAGGTGTACCAACAAATCCCGAAATCCTGTTTCGCTGAGAAGTTCAAAAAATCTGTGAATCTTATTTTGATAGGAACATCTATCGAGTGGGGATACCAGTCGATAAACGAGAACTACGCCTGTCTCAGTTCGAATGGTAGCTGTCCGATCCCTGCAGCCAAAGCTCTCGGTGGAGGCATGGCGAAGAATGCAATGATATACCTACGCGGCGGCCCGTTCATATTCGATCAATGGGCTGCAATGGGTAACGAGGGATGGTCGTGGGAAGACGTCCTACCGTTTTTTAAAAAGTCCGAAAAAAACGGTGATATCGATAGTGTTGGTCGAGAGTATCACGGCACGGATGGACCGCTTTTTGTCGAAAGATTTCCGTCCAAGCCACTCCTCGCAAATGTAATACTCGAGGCAGCCGAAGAAGCGGGTTTCGGCGTCAGCAATGACCTCAACGGAAATGATAATATTGGCTTCGCAATAGTTCAAACAACGAGCCACCACGGTGCGAGACGCAGCAGCGCCGCAGCGTTTCTGCGGCCAATCAGACATCGCACTAATCTCCACATCACTCTGAACTCCACTTGCACGAGGGTCATAATCGAGAATGGACAAGCAGTTGGAGTTGAATATTACAAAGTGAGCTGGGAAATTGAAATTAATGAATTTTTCCACATTTGATTTGTTTATTTGAAACGTCAACAATGGCAAGTGGCTGATCTCGATAAATTTTCCTTAGGTTGGCAATTTCTACACGGTACGCGCATCCAAGGAAGTCATCGTTTCCGCAGGTGCGATTGGGTCTCCCCATCTTCTACTGCTTTCTGGAGTTGGGCCGGAAGAAGATTTGAAATCCAAGGGAATCGACGTGGTCGAAGATTTACCTGGCGTCGGTTGCAATTTCCATGATCATATGATATACCAGGTTGCGTTCACCGTTAATGAGCCTGACGTCTACGATAGCAAGTGGGCTGCTCTTGCTGAGTACATCGGCTTTCAGACTGGGCCCTTGTCTAACAGCGGACTCAATCAAGTGGCTGGCGCCCTATTATCCGGGATTACTACACCCGACCTTCCGGACATTCATATAGTCATTGACGGTCATTGTAACAGTTTCGAACTATGTGGAATGGGCGCACTTAGCAATGACGGTAAACGCGAAATCGTGTTTTCGGCAGGTTACGAGCATCCGAAATGTAGAGGTACTTCTGACTCCCTGAACTCTTGCAACAAAATTCTACCACCCGTAATTGAGGAATGGAGAACTACAAGCCCGCAAACCAACTGCAGATATTTTCTGTTCCAGGAAAAATCAGTCTGGCTTCATCGGATCCTTTTGAGTATCCTTCGATCTGGGTCAACTATCTCTGCGACCCTGACGACGTTGCTGGGGTTGTGAGAGCCATCGAGTATTCACTGGAATTGGTCAATACGCCGGCCATAAAGGCCTACAACATGACCTTGGCCGAAACACCTCTCGAGGCATGCTCAAATTACACTTTTGCTAGCACGAAATACTGGGAGTGCGCAGTTCATCACAATGCTATTGGGGAATACCACATTTCAGGCTCCTGCAAAATGGGTCCGTCATCGGACCCACTTGCCGTTGTCGACCCTCGGCTCCGAGTCTACGGAATACAGGGACTACGCGTGGCGGACGCTTCTATTATGCCGCAGGTAAGTATCGAGATGACGTACTTCGATCCATTCGTTGATTTTGAAAAGATGTAGATGCCTCACCTATGAGCACTGCCAATCATTCATAGAGACCGTTGACTGGCCGATGAGTGACCGTGGCATAACTTTACTTACAGGTGACTATCGCCAATACTGCAGCATCTTGCGTCATGATTGGAGAACGAGCTGCGCACATGATCAAGCAAGATTGGAATTATACGGATGCGATATAATATTTTTAATAATTCGTCACGATGAAACCTGTCCTCAGTAAAGACGCATTTAAAAAAATATATATACCTACCCGTTCATGATAATTGGCTGTTGGAGGGAGAAAAATAACTACATTTGAAAGGATCAACCATCATCATATTCCACGTACCAATTTAATAAAGCGCACTTATGAGAACGTTCGTGCTGAAAATCGGCTGTCAAGTGCAGATTTTCCTAAACTCGGGAATATCTCAGAATGGCCGACGACCGTTGTGCCTGAATTCTAAGTCACGTCTTGGTTATTGACGCTAACAGCACAATGACACTAAAGTCATGTAGATATGTCTAATTCTATAACTAGTCGAACATTTCCGAAATGTATTAATTTCTGTCTCGGTATCGTACGATAACTGGAAAACCTGTATGCTCACACACAAAGATTGTTCTATTAAAAAAAAAATTACTTTCACTCGTCAAAGAAAATGTTCCAGAGTACATTCATCGGTACTATATGCTTCATGCTCAGAATCAGATACATCAATGAGAATTTTAAATCATGCTTACATATATCTTTTATTCTGCTGTTCAGAATTATTTACAAAATGGTGTTCACACATCTCAGGTACAATCGTTATAATATACCGTGATGCATCAAAATGCCTTGATTCTTGATCAAGGAGTCACAAAACCGAAGCGAACATATGCAATGTCCATTAATGGATTTTCAGTGGCTCACTTTTTTTTTCTACGGATCTATGGAAATTTCATGTGTCTCTGATCAGCGTATCGTTTGTATATCCTGTCACTCGCGTCGCTAGTCATTGGCATATAACATTTGCTTCAAAAAGAAACTTGTTCCAGTTTTAATTTCAGAAAAATAGTGAGCCACTGGGAACTCATTAATGAATATTAGCCATACGGCACGAAATACTTCAGAAGTATTTCGGAAACGTCGCTTTTGAGATATGTTATATATTGTGTTTTGCATCCGGTTGGCCGATAAATAATTTTTACCATCAAACGCCTTAATATTCAATCATTCCTTCTGATTAAAAAATTATTCACTACGAATAATACTAGCTGTAAAGATAACGAAACTTGTTACTCACCGTACGTTGGCAACGCTGCCGGTGTGCAGCGATCAATGGATCAGGTCAAACTTCTGAAGTTACCCTCTGCCAGTCATCTTCCGGTTAAATATGAGCTGCGCACCACACGCTTACTCGTAGATACACGTCGCATTACTGGCGTGTGGAATACTGTGAAACTGATCGATCGCACCCGTTGAAACGTGGAGCCTAGGTAGCGCCATCTGACTGATTCGGAATTTGTAAACAACATTCGGTTAACAAGTGCTATAGCAGATCGTCGAACTCACAGTGCGATATACCGACTGGAATCGTTATGTCGATCGAATCGATAAATCTGAGACCCGCAAAGCCTTGAGAACTTTTCGCATTATCTAATCTGTACGCCAATCGTCCAAATGTGTTCAAGAACACACAACTCGCAAAGCCTGAGACAGTCTCAATATGAACTTGTTATGCCAAAAGTCTGGCGGCTTACGATATTACGATATAAAGCTGCTTCATGGAGGTGAAAACTATGCGCATATACTTTAAAACATCTCAAGCTACCGTACGCGAGCTGAAAAAATATGTTGTAAGACACATGTTGTTGCAAGGCCCCATCCTCTATTTGAACAGGAATGTAGTGCTCTGCTGATCTCCTGTGCATGTTGATGTATCATTACGTAGGCGGAAAATATGAAAGGCAAATATTTTTGGGTGATACGCCCTCCATCAAATCGAGTATAAATTTCTCGACTACTATCCGAGGAACGTATAACGTGGGTAGTTTCCGATGAGCAGAAATCAAATCTTCAGCACGCCAAATACAGATTAGTGCACCGTAGCAGTGTCACACAGTGGCACAAATTGCAAGAACAGTCAGTATTTTTCGAAATTTAACACGACGTGTAATTGCGAGCAGTTATTGTCGTACACTTGCCCAGTCTGGAAAATCAGTTGTCCAGAATTACGGTGATCGGTTCCAAAATCTGGATCACATTAATTCAGGCCCATAGTAGGATTTTGGAAGTAAACAAATACCGATATACGTTATGGTGATAACAAATAAAATACCTTGCGGATACAGGAACAAGCTCAATTAAATTTCGTGTTAAAACGGGCGTCTTTTACGTTGTGAGGAGATTTAGTTTCCACCGACAAGAAGGTCACATTTGTGACCCAGGGAAAACTGAGTATGTTAGAAGTTGGAGTTCGTAAAAAAAAAAAACGTGATCCGTGACAGTTTGTTGTTCGATGGAAAATAATTTGTCTGAAAATAGTCGGTGTACTGCAATCAGATTTATATTGTTGTGCGGTCTGATTATTATATATTGTTTAAATCAATTATTGTTATTCTCGGAAATCTCGTCCGCTTTTAACTCGACTCATCTGTTACAGGAATGGAGTACAACTACACCTTGCCGGAAACCTGCAATGCGGACTACCTGGGGCAGAGTGTAGCCAGCATATGTAATGTCACCTCGTACTATTTCTTTCTGTCGATTCTAGAGACATTTGTAAGAAGAAAACAACGAATCGCTCAAACCTGCGAACGCATCACACCTATCCATATCCCAGATGCCGAGTATGACTTTGTCGTAGTGGGGGGTGAGTTGTTTTATGAAATAATCAATTATCACTCACCAGACAGATTTCAAAACGCATCGATGCTACGCGAGTTGAACAAGGTAAAGAGAACGTGAAGGCAATCTCTTGTACTTTTTTCGTTTTTAGGTGGAGCAGCCGGTTCTGTCGTCGCTGCAAGACTGAGTGAAAATCCGTCCTGGAAAGTTCTGCTTATTGAGGCAGGCCCGGACGAACTAGTAGCCGCATCCGTCCCTGGTTTCACTTATGTTGTACCCGGTAAGTGTACCAGCATATCCAAAAATCCTGTTTTGTTAAGTAGTTGAAAAAATCTGTAAATCTTATTTGTGATAGGATCATCTAACGAGTGGGGATACCAGTCGACCAACGAAACCTACGCCTGTCAAGGTTCGAATGGTAGCTGTCCGATTACGCAAGCCAAAACTCTTGGTGGAAGCTTGTCGCACAATGCAATGATATACCTACGCGGCAGCCCGTATATATTCGATCAATGGGCTGCAATGGGTAACGAGGGATGGTCGTGGGAAGAAGTCTTGCCATTTTTCAAGAAGTCCGAAAATAACGGCGATATCGATAGTGTTGGCCGAAAGTATCACGGCACGAATGGGCCGCTTTTTGTCGAAAGGTTTCCGTCCAAACCACCTTTTGCAAATGTAATACTCGAAGCAGCCAAAGAGGCGGGTCTCGGCCTCAGCAATGATCTCAACGGAGATGATCCTATCGGGTTCACTATACTCCAAACAACGAGTCATCGCGGTGCGAGACGCAGTAGCGCTGCGGCATACCTGCGGCCAATCAGACACCGCAAGAACCTCCAAATAACTCTGAACTCCACCTGCACGCGAGTCATAATCGAGAACCGAAGGGCCGTTGGCATCGAATATTACAAGGTGATAATGATACGTGGAGCTACAGAATTTGAATCACTTATTTAGCCTATCCGTAATTTCATTGTTTTGTAGTCTTTTCATTTTGGGACACTGGTAGGGATGATGATTCAGATTCGATTACGCCACATCTACAACTTGAATTGACTGAATTAGTATGTTATTCACGAAGGGCAAGAAGTGGGCCTTTCTTGCTCGCGTGTGGAGTTTACAGTACATTACGGGCTGGAGACGAGTAATGCAAACACAAAAAGTCAAAAAGACCTTGTGAAAGTATCTCCACCACCCGTATTTCATTTGGATTTCATTACACGTCTACGAGGTCGCACTTTTTACTTCCTAGGGAATAGAACTCAGCTATTGGTCTCTAGGGAGTAAAAAGTACAACTATACGTTCTTCGTCCTGCACTTGTATGGAGTTATGCTCTCTATCTCCTGTACTTAGTCCAACCAATTGGTTTTCTTTCTCTCTCCTTATGCTGCTTTCGTTTAGCACTCGTCATTTTCCTAGATGTAACTCTACTCTGTAATTCTGCTTTCCCAGGGCTTGCCACGGCATAATAAACCACCATCATCATCATTTTTCAGTCCTTGCCGCCAAAGTTTGGCCTACTTCAGGTTTCGATTTCTCAAACCTGCTTGTGGCCAAATCAATGGTACTTCACTTTGTCTCTCAATCATCTCATTAGACTTCATTTTTCTGCAAATTTTTTTCATATCATTTTCATTTCTGTGACTTGGCTCTATTATAACGTATCAGACGACGATGCCCATCTGTCAGGCTTCTTAATCGTGGCCTGCTGCGTTCATACACCTCTCAAGGCGGAAGTGTTGGCTGTTTTCCCAGACCTTGAAGCGGGTCAGTCGCAATGTCAACCCAGTTTTCTCCCGGGAGCATCGCCAACTTGAATTCTCTTCGCATCCTCTAGCAGCTATCTCGTATTTCCTCTGCGCGTGCCTGGTCTGTTTTCTGGTGTGAATGAAGTTCTTACCGTTCTTATCCAATGTATCCATAATCCTGGTTTAGCTGTAATGCTTATGCTATCTATGCTTCGTGTACCTCTTTTTTTCTTAATCCTAACTACTTTTCCATAGTGCTGGTCATCCTCCTTGGTCCGTCTGCCCTGCCTTCCTCGGTGGGATCGAACTCCATTTCTTACTAACTAAATCTTATGTTTTAGACTGTGGACTCAATTATAATTCTAATTTCATTCTTAAGTATGTTACTTAACGTTCGTTCTTTTGTTTTTGCTTCTCTCAATTCAATTCAGTTTCATTTCAATTTACTTAATTCTTAATCTCAACTATCGAAAAAAATGTTTCCCGTTTCTTCTGCTTCTCCATGCTCAGTGTTAATAACTTTTTTCTTCGAAACTTTATGTTTATCTTCTCAACTTCATCTTTTGTTGCTCTCACCATCCGCAACTTGATTCGTTCTCCCTGCGTGCTGTTTGAACTTAATTTTAAGAGATTGTATGACATCTCATTTTCTCTTTACTACAGTTTTACTTGGGCATAAACTGCATGACTTATTCATTCATGCATTTTACTTCGGTCACAATTGTAACGCCACAGGGCACTTGTCTTAGGCATGGAATGAACACAACACATCTCGACTGATATCTAACACATTTTCCCCGACTTTGCCGTTTCTCGTTCGCTATCTTCCTCACCCCTAATTATCTCACTCACTTGGTCGCTTACTCGTTCATACCACCAGCCTATAGTTTGAAATATCGTTAACGAGGAGTGAACGAATTTGCAATAATTACAAGCAGAACGGCAAGTTGTACACGGTACGCGCATCCAGGGAAGTCATCCTCTCCGCAGGTGCCGTTCGGTCTCCTCATCTTCTACTTCTCTCTGGAGTTGGGCCGGAAGAAGATTTGAAATCCTACAGAATCGAAGTGATCGAAAATTTACCTGGCGTCGGCAGCAATTTCCATGATCATGCCGTATTCCCGATCTCGTTCACCATCAATGAGCCTGACACCTACCTCAACAACTGGGCTGCTCTTGCTGAGTATATCGCCTTCCAGACCGGACCCTTGTCTAACACCGGACTCGGTCAAGTGGCTGGCGCCCTACCATCTGGAATAACGACGCCTAACCTTCCGGACAATCATATAGTCGGCATGGGTTACTCTGCTGGTTGCGCACCCGGTGGAATCGGCTTACTTAGCAGCGACGGTAAACGCGAAATCGACTTTTCGGCCGGTTACGAGCATCCGAAATGCAGAGGTACTTCTGACTTCCTGAATTCTCGCAACAAAATTCTACCACCTATAATTGAGGAATGGAGAACTACAAGCCCGCAAACCAACTGCAGATATTTTCTGTTCCAGGAAAAATTAGTCTGGCTTCATCGGATCCTTTGGAATATCCTTCAATCACGGTAAACTATCTCTGCCATCCTGATGACGTCGCTGGGGTTGTAAAAGCCATCGAGTATACTTTGCAATTGGCTGATGCACCCGCCTTCAAAGCCTATAACATGACCTTGGCCACGACACCTTTCGAGCCCTGCTCAACCTACACTTTTGCTAGCAGAAAATATTGGGAGTGTGCAGCTCATTACAATGTTACTGGGGAATCCCACTTCGCAGGCTCCTGCAAAATGGGCCCATCATCGGACCCACTGGCAGTTGTCGACCCTCGGCTCCGAGTCTACGGAATACAGGGACTACGCGTGGCGGACGCTTCTATTATGCCGTAGGTAAGTATCGAGATGACGTACTTCGATTCATTCGTTGATTTCAAGATGAAATATATACCTCGCCTGTGAGCCCTGCTAATCATTTATAAAGACCGTTGACAGGCCGATGAATGACAATGGGATAACTTTGCTTACAGGCGACTACAGCTAATACTGGATCATCTTGCGTCATGATTGGAGAGCGAGCTGCGCATATGATCAAGCAAGATTGGAATTACACAGATGCAGTATAATATTCTGCGTAACTCGGTACAATGAAACGGATTTAAAAAAATACATATACCTACTCCTTATGATAATTAGCAGTTGAAAAGGAAAAACACGACTTCACTTGAAAGGATTAACCACAATCGTATATCACGTACTAATTTAATATAGCGCACTTATGGGAACGTTCGTTCATACTGAAAATCGGCTGTCAAATGCAGATTTTCCTAAGCCCGAGAATATGTCAGAACCGTCGGTGACCGTTGTGCCTGAATTCAATTCACCTCTTGGATGTTGATACTAACAGCACAATGAAAATAACGTCATGCAGATATATCTAATTCGATAACCAATCGAACGTTTCTAAAATGTATAATGAATTTCTGTCTCGCAACCATACGATAACCCTAAAACTTATGTGCACGCACACTAATATTGTTCTAATAAAAAGAAAATTTACTTTTGATCGTCAATGAAAATGTTCCAGAGTATATTCATCGGTACTATATGCTTCATGCTCAGAATCAGATACATCAATGACAATTTTAAATCTTGCTTACATACATCTTTTATTCTGCAGTTCAGAATTATTTACAAAATGGTGTTCACACATCTCAGGTACAATCGTTATAATATACCGTGATGCATAAAAATGCCTTGATTCTTGATCAAGGAGTCACCAAACCGAAGCGAACATATGTAATGTTCATTAATGGATTTTCAGTGGCTCACTTTTTTTTTCAATGGATCTATGGACATTTCATGTGTCTCTGATCAGCGTATCGTTTGTATATCCTGTCACTCGCGTCGCTAGTCATTGGCACATAAAATTTGCTTCAAAAAGAAACTTGTTCCAGTTTTAATTTCAGAAAAATAGTGAGCCACTGGGAACTCATTAATGAATATTAGTCATACGGCACGAAATACTTCAGAAGTATTTCAGAAACGTCGCTTTTGAGATATGTTATATATTGTGTTTTGCATCCGGTTGGCCGATAAATAATTTTTACCATCAAACGCCTTAATATTCAATCATTCTTTCTGGTTAAAAAATTACTCACTACGAATAACACTAGCTGTAAAGATAACGAAACTTTTCACTCACCGTACGTTGGCAAAGCTGCCGGTGTGCAGCGATCGATGGATCAGGTCAAACTTCTGAAGTTACCCTCTGCCAGTCACCTTCCGGTTAAATATGAGCTGCGCACTACACGTTTACTCGTAGATATACTTCGCATCACTGGTCGTGTGGAATACTGTGAAACTGATTGATCGCACCCATTGAAATGTGTAGCCTAGATAGCGCCATCTGTCTGATTCGGAAATTATAGATGAGATTCGGTGAATAAAAAAATGTTTCAAGATAATCACTTAGGTGATAGGCCTAAAATTTCGGGACCCAAAAATCGATTTAAGGCATCGACTGTTGCATCGGTTTGCAAAAAATCTACATGGTCAAAACTCTGTTTCCTGTGGTGACTTTTCAAACTGCTTTCGTACATTCGAGTTTGAATAAGAAGACAATTAATTAACACTTTGCCGTCCGGTGACACCACAGTGGTGACGTGCGCAAACTGTTGACCAACGGCCGGCGACAACACAGTGGTGACGTGCGCCAACTGTGGGCCAACGGCCGGCGACAACACAGTGGTGTTGCGAGCACAGTATCGCTCGGGGTCGGTGACAACACTATAGTGTCTTCAGCTTTCTGCTGGTGTTTGTTTCGGTAACAATAAGTTACAATATAATAAGTAACAACAAGTTTCAAGTGATCAAAGAGATTAGTAAAATTTAACAATTTATAATCTCCCGATAATGTCAAGAACGGCCGGCGACAAGTCAAGTGATCCGAATAAGCGCTGCCGGCGCCAAGCGAATAAATATTTACGAATCGTGCGGACGGCAAAGTGTTAATAATACTGCGTTCAAGTTAGATTTAATAGAAATAAACGTGTTTCACAGGTACAATCACGCATTATAATACGTTCTACACGCATGAATATAGGAATGATTATGCGCCTGCATGCGTGTGTAAAATCAAGGATCTAAACGCGCGATATTGAGCTAAACATTGAGAATAATAATTTTAATTTCCAATTCAATATATTTAATGTCATTTTATTGTCATTATATTACTCGTATAGTATTATTGTCTAGTTAAACACATATCGTATATAGTATATACGTATATATAATATATATGTATATGTATATATATATATATTATATTTTTTATATTATAATTATTATTATATTAATATAATTACATAGTATTGTCATGATTTTAATTCTTGTTTTTCTTTGATTTTTTTTTTTTTTTTTTTCTTCAATTATATGTCATCCACAGCAATTTCAGCCGGCGGTATCTCATAGGAAATTTGAGAAAAATTCTCCAATAGAAAACCGCCGTTCCAGCCACCTTATAGCTATATATTTTGATACAGAGTTATGATATTAATTATTCTTTCTACTCTCTTATTATTTTCTTCTTTTACCCTTCTCATGTGTATATCACCGCGATCGGAATTAAGAACAAAACCGCTGCACTCTGTTATTTAGCATGAATAAATGATGAATATAGGATTTCATGGAACAGACTAACAACTAGGGATTTAAATTCTACGATCTACGTCGCAATCAGCATAAATTACAAATCCAACGTTCCGCAAATTTTGCATCCATTTGTTCCTCATTTTATTTTCTTTCTTCGTGTTTCCTTTTCATGCTGACTTGCTGGAAGAAGTTTGACGAGTATCTTTATTATAGATTCAAATATGATACATCAAAGCACGGGGACGAATTAAAATATCTGGGATTTCGAAGATCGGACGTGAGTCTATAACTTCGGCGAAACATTGCATAGGTACACAGATAATTACTTTTTCTGCTGGAATCCCATAATATAGACGGCTATAAATTTGAATCCGAATAAGTTATATTAGCCAGTACTAAAATTCATCTTCAACAACTTTTGCCAAAAAGCAAGCCAATATTGCAACTACTATACTCCATCGGTTCTGACGAAGGATAAATGCTTCTTCTTCTTCTTCTTCTTCTGCTTCTCGAGTGTTGACAATCCCTCGCGGATCGCATGCTTATCGTAACACGTTAATATAGGTATACCAATAATGACAGTGGGTGATGGGGGTTAATTGATTACTGTTTGCGCGGTATAATCAACGCTGGTATATTGGGGAAAGGGGTGAATATGTTATAATCTATACGGTTCTTGGGGTCGTGTAAAGCTTCTGCAGTAGAAGTTTGTCGACTGCTGGCAAGAGGAGAAATCTCTTGAAACCGTGACGACAATCTCCGAAGTTCTGGGATCTGGAGTAACGGGTCGCGCCGCCGAATCCTAACGTCCTAGACGCCGAGTCGGCGGGGTAGTCGGCCGAGGTCCCATCTGCGGAATTCGCCCTGAAAAACAAAATCCCACCGTTCACAATTTGCCGTATTTTCCGATACGACCATCGACTGCATCTAACAAAATAATGCGGAATATTGACGAATAGAAGCGAAAAAGAGGCGACAAAGAGCCAAAAGCAGGCCAATCGGTGATTCAAACTCAAACTCAATGTCCATGAAACTTCACAACTCGATTCGAAAACGGCTAGAAATTGTCGAACAACCAAAAATACCTCACGTCGAAGTCTGAATCATGACGTGGCTGATTTTACACCAACATAAATGTCACTTTTGCCAGAAAACCGCGTTTATCTTCGATGATAGTTGGGCTTTAAGCTCGTGCATTTTCTGTTTTCTCTTTCGAGCTTCTATTCCGACACAGAACAAGTACAATATAGTAAACAGTAAAGAAAACGAATCGATTCAAACCACATGAATCATTTTATACACATGATTATCACTGTAAGCGTCTTCCATACCGGATCCTATAGAATCCCTTCGATAAATTGAACCGGAAAATCGGAAGCTCCGCTGAAACGTATGAAAAACTTCACACCGAGATTGAATTGGAGGCCTGCCCGTGGCTTCGGATCAGCATCTTTTGGTGCATACCATAAGTTTCAGCGAATCAGCTGCACGGTTATAGAAACTCTGGCTCTTCCCTTATCCGTTACGAAATATACCGAGTACTGCGTTGATAGCGAGGTGAACGTAACGAGGGCTACTGCAACGCGGACTATGTCCGCAACACATTAACATCCATCTCACTACTTGATCTATGATCTGTACTGTACAACGATATGTAATCTAACACTATGTGCGAACTATACGTGTGTGTAATATCTATAACGAACATTTGGAAAAAACATCGAGGAATATGTGAATACAGTACATCGAACAAACGGCTATCGAACTACCGTGAAAGCGGTCGTCCGTTAAAGGTGCGGTGACCGCAATATTGTGCGGTGGGTATGCGGTTGACGTTAGACAAATAGACATAGTGGTGGTGGTGGTATTGAGGGTGACTTCTACGGGACAGAGACACATCGACAGCACATACGAAGAGTTGAGAGAGGACGCGGAGGAGCGTATCCTACTGGGCTGACCTGTTCACCAGGTACCGTGGGGAGCGGGAAAACCTTGCGGATCTGAACGAGGGGAGCCACCCAAGGCGAGCCAGCGCCCCGATGTGCTTCTTCGAGGGTTGCGACATGTAGAAGCTGGCTTCTTCGCCTTCCTGCATCTCCCTGGGGTCCGTTGCTACATGTGCAGATTCATACCCAAGAATTGTTTTTCTTTTTTTCTTTCTTTTTCTTTGCTCTATTATTTGTTTTTCGTTAAATGACAAGTAACGGTTGCCCGTTCTATCAGCCAACAGACTTTCGTCTCACAATCAGTTACGGTCCTGCGCCTTGTTTTCAGTTTGTTATGCAATGCATGAAAAAGCTCACGGTTTAAACGTGTTTATATACAGTATAACGGTATTCTTAACGCTGTATAACATTGTATGCATATATATATGTATATATATATGTTAATTATCACTTTGCAATTGCAATTTAAGTATAGGGAAACCGATTTCATCGTGTTTTAAACGAGTTTTTGTGAATTAGGGATGAATTTACCGGACCGTTGTCGATTGGCTGAAATAATTACATTATTGCTGGAGATTTTTTGAACGGTTTTTTTTTTCTTCGCCTATATTTTTATTCAGATGGTTGAACAATCGAAGAAACAAGTGTCAAAGACCGTAATTGGAAAAGAAGATTTGAGTAGAAATGACAACGAATATTTTCAGTATTATACGCTACTGAATAAAACAATTTTTCTAATGTCCTCTGCGTTTCAATCTCATCGAAATTTATTAAGTATATCCATACAATGAACTAGAAAAAAATAGAAAAAATGATCAACTGGTCAAATTTTTATGAGACCCGTTTAATTTTTTCTGTTCGAAATGGGAGGATAAATATATTGAACCGTTAATTAAAACCAAGAATTATTTGTTGTTTCTTCTTCCCTATATCATGATAATCCTAACCCGTCAATCGATACGCGTCAACGTCCATGAAATAATTACATACCCATGAATCGTTTCTCCGCGTTGGGATAATCGCCTGTAAGTGCCTCGATAAATTCCTCATAATCCAGAACGTTGTTGTTCTGCATAACGGGCAGAGGATACTCGTCAGAGAATTCGATCTGCCGCTTCGGCCTTTTCTCGCCAGCATGCTTGGCGTTCTTCGCTGATTTATTCTTGCCATTGATATCGGTATCGAGCTTGAGCTTCTCGTTATCCCCGGAAATCTTGGCGGCCACCGCCGGGGAGCTGGCCAAAGCTTCCAATTTCCTCTCATTGGCGTCCTCCTCCTTCTTGCGCTGCTCTTCCGGTCTCGGAGCATCCTTCATCCGGCCCTTCGCCCTCCCCTCGATGTTGTCCAACGAGCGTCCGAACCTGTTCTGAGTCGGCAGAGTCCATCCCCTGGCCAGAGCCGCGATATTGCGCTTAAGTCCAACGGGCATATCGCCGTTCCTAACGAGAGCCGCGAGGTTCCGTTTCTCGCCGTAGCTGGGCTGGAAGCGCGGCGCGCTGCCGCGTGAGAAAATGTCCAAATACCGCTTCCCGTATGGCAGACTGTAGTCCCGAGCCAGCGCGGCGATGTTGCGCTTACCCGAGGGCAGCGCGAAGTCACGCGCCAAAGCAGCGACGTTCCGCTTTCCCGACGGCAGCGCGAAGTCGCGAGCCAGCGCGGCGACGTTCCGTTTTCCCGAGCTAGACGGCGGCAGCGCGAAGTCACGAGCCAGCGCAGCTACGTTCCGTTTTCCCGACGGCAGCGCGAAGTCTCGAGCCAGCGCGGCAACGTTGCGCTTCCCGAGCTCCGAGTATCGGTAGAGCGCCTCGAGCTCATCCCTGTTCAACATGGCCGCGGGGCTTCGTTTCTCTTGATCCTCCTCCTCCTCGTCCGCCTTGTCTTGGATGGATATCGGCAGATCACCGTTCTTCGCGAGGGTCGCGATGCTTCGTTTCTCCGAGTCGACTTCGTCCTCCTCTTCCCCCTCATCGGCCTCGTCCATTCTCGATGCTGCCGGCTCCTCGAAGAGCCGCTGAGCACTGGTCATGGCTGCCAGACGACCCCTCGTAGCTGGGTAGCTGAAGAGCTCGAGGTAGACGCCGACCGGAAGGCAGACCTCACCGTCCTCCGCGTCGTCCGTTGACGTAGTCTTCAGGTTAACGAGCTCGTTTCGGTTCTTGGCGTCGAGGATTATCCGCGCCGTTCGCGAGTACGCCGCAAGGTTTGAACTGACTTCCGGCAGGCGTAGCAGGGCGAAGAATGTCTTCCGGGGTAGGCATTGCTCGCCCTCGTCGTCCTGGCACGTCACCTGAAAGCGAAAGAAAATTAATATTTTTGTAGCAGCGGAATTATTCAGGAGGAAGCGAATCAGCGAATCATCGGTACCGGTATCGGCAGCGATATGCTTCTGATCCTGCATCGCATTCACCTACCTACTCGGCGTTAAATTGGACGTTCCGTCGCATGAAATTTACGCCCGGTTTTGACGAACGTCCGGTAAACGACAGGTGCAATTTGGACGAGGATAACCGCACACGGTGTCATGCGTGCTACCGATTTCGCGGTTCGGTTATACCGCGTGACGGCCGGGTTATTATATTGTGGGGAATTAACGGAGCTCGAGGAGTGTGCACCTCACGTGCCCACGTGGCATCGACGCGTCATCGAACTGATGGAACGTCCAGGAACATCGATTTTTGTATGACGAAACTCTCTCATGACAGGATACGTCGGATACAGATATGCGAATTCAAAAAATTTCAACCCTCTTTCTTCCGCCTAGCGTATGAAATCAATTCCACGTGACGTCGATGTTTTAGAGTATAAATTATATACAATTCGTTACGTGAAATAAAGTTTGGTCCCGATAGGACAGAAATGATTCTTCATACATCGAAATGTCTTATCTAGAAGAACGTACCTACGGAACAGCCACTAGATTTGATGAAGTTACGAAGGACGGATTTCTTCGATATCTAACAAACAAATTCAATATGGCCACCTTCGCTGAATCACTTGCCATTTTCTTTCGGCTGTTAGATTAGTCGTGGCATTCACCAGGCATCGAACGTTGTTTCACGCGAAGTTAAGTAATGGCAAGAATATTGTAAGAGCAAATCCACCGTTCGTCAGTTTCTAAAACTGGAAAATTACGTTGATGAAATTGAATCGATCGCACCCAGATGGATTGCCTATCGTAAGGGGCTCATTACATGGACATTGAATGTTCTACTACTGAACAAATAAACGATACAACGGCAAACTGATCCGCAAATAAAAAATTCAAACGATTCATGTATTGTCATATCGCGAAAATTTTACAACTCATTTTATTGTAAGGTCCGAAATGCAGGACGTTGTAACTCGAAAAGTAATGTGGAAACACGTTTTGAAATGTCATCGGAGTTGCGTTAACGCTCGATCAGCACCACCTGAATTAGATATATAGATACTTTTGCGGGCCAAAACACGCGCACATTATTCCCATATGCGGTTCTCTCTATGTATAGGCTATTCCAGGATTTCTATTTTTAAGAAAAATGGAGCAAGTAATCTTTCGTCAAAAGAGAAACAGATCTTGGTTCAATAAATGTTTCCCTAGATAACATAATGGAATTTCTGCAAAATTATATCTATTCTTGTTCAAAAAGTGTATACCTAATTTTTGATGACTTTCAAGTTTCATCAACAAAATTCCTAACACATTTTTATCAGGGTGTATGAAATATTTTGTCTAACATATCTTCTCGCAGAATAATAATACGCAAAATTGAAAACTTCATTTTCTCAATATCTTCACCTACAATTGAATCTTTACGAAGTAAGTAGAGTTTGAAATTTTCAAACCACCAATGTGAATCAACGTCGAAAATATCTTTTCTCTCAAATTTGATACTATTACATTATCGGTGACCGATCAATTGCGACCATGGAACGCCCCATATGTTGATAATTAATCAGATATTTGGTATGTTTGCGTAAAGTACACATGGCGCGAGCCAGAAAGATATGAAATGCAAAGTGTTTAGGCGTGTATAAATTGGAGAAGAATTAAATAAACGGACATTTCACCAGTTTGAACACGAGCAGCGTGTAATTTTTTCCGGTTAGTGAAAAACGATCTTTGGCAATACCCGACCGTGCAGAAAAAATAACGTGTATTAAAGCAGCAGACCTGTTGAATGGTTTTAATCAACTGACATTACCGTCTCTCGAGAAATCCCGGCAATTTCTAGAGGCTGTGAGTTTGTTTGAGTATTTTAATACCTAACCAAGGATGTATAACGCGAATACGTTTACCCATGTAAACGTAATACCCATCTTATGGTAATTCCCCTAGGTATACCTAAGAAGCTGGGCGTTCGACGTTCTATCTCTTCTTCTTCAGGAAAAAGGAATCCTTTGAAATTCTCGACGAAGTCAAAGAGCGAAAAGTCGTAAGCGGAGTAGCGAGAGAGATTAAAAAGAACTGAAACGTCGGAGAGTAAATTGAAAGCTGTTGGAAAAAGAAGGCGGAAAGTGTATATTTTTTACATAATAGGAGAAGCGACGACGCTTGATTTCGAGGTAAAAATTCTTCCCAGGGTATTTTTCCCAATTTATTATCAACTCTTCGTATTATTCGCCATAATTCCCCCCGAATTTACCGTCGCGAAGCTCCGTCTCAATTACTGTGAAAACCCTGAAAGCCACACGCGCTACAACGTCTGACGGGGCGAATTGACTCGAACGCAAATTACGCGAACGCGTTATATCACGAGAAACGCGATTTCGCGTTCGCCAAATTTAGTTACATGCAGATAGGCGGGATAATTTCTGCAGGACAAGCGAGGCCGCGTCATCCGTCAATTTGACCAAACTAAATTAGAGAACCGCACGCGAAACTTGCTACATTCTTCGACACTTTCGTTGAACATTTTCCGAAAACCTTCGACGATCATAAACGAAACCTAGTGTAGAGTCGCGAATTCCCCGTTTTACTACCCCTGCAGTTCATTAACTTCAAATGGGTGGAAACTTCTGGATAAGGTGAACATTACAGTGGCCCTGAAATTTCCGCAAGAGAAGTTATTCTAATATGCATGTATGCTACCAGGTATATATAAACGGGGCTGCGTCGCAATGAAATTTCAAACTGCAGCAGCCACTGCCAACCTTGCTTTACAACTTGTACGGTACTTTAACAGGAAGAAAGAAAAACACAGAAACAATTGTCCACAATCGCTGGGCAAGAAGAGCGACAAAAAGAAGATAAAACAACGTTTGACGAGATGATAATGCGGCGACACTCTAGTAACGCAAGTTTTACCCTGCAGCCCATTTCTCCTAACATTCAATATCTGTAGCGAATTTGCGTTTCGTTGAATCGCGATACGTCACAAAAATTTTATCACGTTTCCGTGAGAAACAAAAATTTCAAACGGTAAATAACGCAGATATTGTAAATATTCGATTGAATGTAGTGCAAGAGAATTTTCTGCGTTTTCTTAGTAATTTGATGTTTTGAAAAAAAAATTTTCAAACATCTTCAGAGCTGAATTAATCCATCGATTTTTGATGTCAACTTTTTCATCGCACGATCTAACAAAGAAACTGAGCTCTTGTTCTCGTCCGTCTTTATGATCGCGGCTCATTTTGCACACCTTGGAGAAAAAGTTTGAACAATTTACGCTGGCGGGTCGAAAAAACTAGGAGTAAAAGCGAAGGACAGCAAAAAGTATACAAGAAACGAAAGCTTTGAGAACCGAGAAACAAGAAAGAAAAATCGTCTAACGGTCATGACGTGAATCGTAAATTAATGTCGGTAAACCACGTCGAATAAATTATCTACTCGGTTATCTTGTCGGCGAAGTCTTTTCATTTTTTTTTTTTTTATTTTCCACCCTCTCGGTCATTGCGTTATTAATTCATTACTCGAGCTAAAATATTTTCGCTCTCGATAGCGCTGCTCAGTTTTTGCAGTACGTTACGAATTTCAATATCTATTTCACGACCACGGGGTGAGAAAAAAAAATCGAAAAGTTGCCTCGAAACAAAAAGATAAAACTCAATTTTACACCGGCTGTTTCAATTCCGAAATTTTTCACACGGCGAATGGGTCTAAAAGTTTGTTCGACATGCACGAATACTCGGTTTTACCTAGACCGGAATTAATTTGAAGGTCCTTTCTCGTCCTTGCGTTTCGCTCACGTCTCGTACAGCAAACCCATCCACACACGCACACATTCACGGGGAATTTCATTTGCTGGGATGTCCCATGCTACCCATACAGTGTTGCTCCGCGTCGGTGATTCAGTCAAGTATAACGGACGTGACGTGCCTCGTTTACCGAATATCTGTTTGCCAGACCATCCGTCCATCCGCCCCAACCCCCCTCCCCTATGCCTTATCGCAGCTTTCCTCGAAATCCTCAAATTGCCCCAAAATGCCACTGACGTGTTTCGAAGGATATTGTATTTGACAAAAGATTCAAAATCTATTAAAAAAAAAAAGACTCTTCGAAATCGAATTCACCATTCGTAAATATTCTTTTAAGCATTGAAATAAAAAAATTTTTGCCTTGTTCGAATTTTTGGAATGAAAAAGAATTTCAAGATCGAACAATTCGATTCTGATTTTCAAGGATTCGAAAATGAATTTTTATTGAAATAGAGTTACACTGATACAGTTAGACAGTGCCGCATATCAGAAATTGTTCATCGAAGTTGTTCGCCAAGTTCGAGAACCTTTGAGAAGAAAATTTCGAGATCGATGAATTTAATTCTAATTTTTCTTCCAGGATTCAAAAATATATTTTTATTAAAATAGAGTTAGACCAACATAGATAGACAATACGGCCTTTCACAAATTTTATCGTCGCCTAACTATACGTAACTGTGCATTTTGTAAGCTTTTTTTACTTTGTACGTCACAATGTTTTTCATATTAAGAAGGCAAGTTTTTTGTAAAAATAATTGGAAGCTTAATTGGCGTTTTAGTTTAAAAACAACGATAAAACAGTTGCTGCATTGAATTTGAATCTGCTATAGATGAAAATCCCGTAATATTTTACGATCAAATTTGTTGAACTTATATAATTTCGTTGCAGTCTGAGTACGAAGTGTCATGTGCATTAAATTCCTACACCCGGAAATTGACGGTGTTTACCGCTTGCGCCAGTGAGCCATTACCAAAACGTGAGATCGACTGCGGAATTCTCAACCAAAACAGAGACGCGAGTTGCGAGTTGTTGAAGCCGATAAAGCGTTTGTTCCGCGGAAATAAGCCTCGTAAATCTGGAAAGTTGTAAATAGCGTCGGGCTTTAAAACTAAACGTTAGCAAAGTTCGCATTACGTTTATACATTATACGAGCGTCGCGTATTATTTACGAGTTTCGATCCCACCTTATGTAACAAAGTTCAAGATGGCGATGAAAATCGTTAAACTAAAAACTACATCTCTTCGATCCAGAAATTGAAATCAGTCGAATCGCCTGAATTTAAGGTCAATTTAATCATCGTCTGACGTAAATTTCTCACATTACGTGATTTGCTCGAAATTTTTGACCCTCGATATTTTACTCGCAGATTTCCTCGATCACGGCTCATGGTTTCTCTTTTTTCCTACACCGTCAAACGTTCCGTTCGTTGAGATATAAACTGTGGATCAAGGAGTCAAAGTAGCGTGAATAAATCGTGATTCAGGTGAAGAGTGCAACTGTCAGTTTAACCCGAGGCCTCCACTTTCCCATTTCTTCTCTCTCTCTCTCTCTCTCTCCCTCTCTCCCTCCGCCATCTTTCAGGCTCCACTTTCTGTCGGGTTCAGATTCCATTCGGGATTCTGCACGATTTGACGCCAACATACACGGGTTCAATTTTCCGTCGAGCAACTGGTTCCCAGCATACCTCGAAACGGTCTCCGACAAATCTACTGTGACCAGTTAACCCTGCACTAAAGGACATTCTGGAAGACAGCGTTTTGATTCACCTTCGTCCGCGAGGATACTCAACTTTACCTAATTCGACTTACATTTTCTCAATCTGGATATATTTTACATCACTTGATTAAACGTTCCTCGAATCAAGCGAACAGTTTCCAGGTGATTCGAAGAGCCTTAATCGGTTTGAATAGTTCTCAGTCGATATTTACTTGTTGCTGTTAGGAGAAAAAAAAAATTTAATTAAACAGTAAACACCTTGATCCTGAGAAATTTTGGCGAATTTAAGTGCGTTTCATTCGAACCACACAAATTACTCATCGAATGTTGCAAATCAGAGAACACAAGTGAATACATTTGTTTGTAGAAAAATTAATTTCTCTATCAGTGCACTCTCGGTTCAGCAAACCCTCGACATGAGTTATTTGCAGACATGGTCGGGGAACCAAACCGAGCCACTGATCAAACAGCGAAAAGAATGATCCCCGCAAAAGAACAAAAGTAGCCCACATGCTCTGAAAGACCCTTAGATTTACTTTTCGCACGCGTTTGTCCAACGTCTGCAGTTTGCCAAATGCTACTCGCGTTCGCAGTGTTTGTATAGATCGAGATTGCCCATTGTTTGTTCAAGCACTGAGAAAAATTTCATTTGTTACAGTAGCTAGGAAAATTCAGTGAAACAGGTATCGTTGAAAAAACTGTTTGAATATCGTTGGAATTACGAAAAACGAGGTACGCCTAACCATTTTGCGCTTTCGTCGATCCTTTTTTGGCAATGGCAACGCAAAATCAGTTTCTGAGGTTTACTCTACTTTTTTAGTTAAACAAGGTTTTAACGTCAATTTATCGTTGCACAAGCGTTAAATATTCGCAACAGTTGCAAGAAAATATAGCAACAGTGATCGTAATGAGAAAGAACAGTAACGGATACTAGACTTTCCAGTAACAGCTAGAAAACTAATTCTCATTTTCTATAATTAATTCTCGGTCGGTAATATTTTTTATCTAGAGACTAAACTTGGAAAGTGAACAATTCACCGGATATGGCGGTAGAAACGAGGAAATCGAATAACGATTAAGTAGTTACATTAAATAGCACAGCAATAAAAATTAAAAAAAAAAAACAAAATAATAATAATATCGAAGCGGCGCAAAAGCTTAACCTGATTGATGTTTGGTTATATAATCCCGATGATGCAGGGAAACGATCAACGAGATGAGAATCAGCCTGACGAAACGTGACCTTTCGTTTAAAAGTCAGCTTAAGCACATCGACGATACAATACGGTCCGAAAATCTCCCTCCCTAAAATTCTGAACTCAGTCACAATCAGAGGATGGGGGCTAATTAAATCGCCGATTGACGCCGCTTTGCGAAGGGAGAAGGGCCCATGTTTCCCGGGCAACAGCTGCTGTACTCCACCGCTTCCATGTTCGTGTCCCAAACGCCAACCGCAGGTCCTTAAGAGGATGCTATAGTTCCTCGTTACCGACCGAGTAAAATTTCGCTCATTTTTACGATTAGCCACGCTTAAGCATCGCTGACGAAAAATAAATATTCCGAATATAGTGACGTTCTACATTCAATGCCGAACAAATATTTCAGACAAATTATTTCTTACGTTGCGAGAATAACGTCAGAAAGTTCAGTATTCCTGCAATAAATTGTAATTCAATTGCAGTAATACATTTTTTGGCTCAATTGTTGCGAAAAACAAAACTTTTTGTCAGCGTGAAAAAATATACTTTTTATTAATTTTATACTGAGAGAATCGTACATTTCGTGCGGTTCGCGAGCTGTTCGAAATATTCTAATTACTAAAGAAAGCTTAGAAATCGATGTTTTTAATTTGAAATCACATCGAAATGGTTAAAAGTATGATGGATTTGTACGCTTTTAGTCTACGAGGGTTCGTTTTACTCGGAGGACCATTTTCTACAAATTATCCGGTACGAATTATAATTTCGATGTTTTTTTTTTTTGTTTTTGCGATCTACGAATACAATAATTCAGATATCTAAATCCAACGTACGACTATAATCTAGTGATTAAGAAATAACAGAGAGTTTCGATTTTTGGTTTCGACCAAAATGATTAAGTAACGGTCAATAAACGGGAATCGGAGTAGAAGAATAAGACGACAAGAGCTGAGAAAATCAAAGGCGTGAGAGGAGCGTTGATGTTATAGCTTCACATTTGCGGGGCACAAAGAGCTCGTGTTTGTGATATCTGAGAATATACCTAGCCGGGGAACCGACCTCCGGACAATGAGAACGAAAATACAAACGTAGAGAGAAAGATGAGAGCTTTTGACTGTGCGGCGAAGAGTTGAAAGCACGACGAACGGATTTAGACGGTTGTACAAAAGCTCCGTGCGGAGGCAACGACGATCATGGTATTATTACTCGATTCGCGTCACGTCTATAATAGGTATGGTTATATAATGTAAAAGAGCTCGTTCCGACAAAACGCCGAAGCAGAATTAGGGCGGGGAATAAAGGCGGAAGCTACTTACCAATATTTTTACTTCCGATTTCACCCGATCTCCGCCCCTCGAACGGTGATCGCAAAAGCTGGTCCTGCCAGCATTGCACAAAGCTCGCTTGGTCTATTGATAAAAATGATCATTTTACCCGCTCCGCAGAAAATCAAATTCCCATTGTCATATCGCTCGGCTCTCGATTCTCTGGGAGAAAATTACCGGGCTCTTTCACCCATGGATGGCAATTATTGATCTACTTCGCGAGTGCAGCGTGAAAATTATTTCTACTTCGTCTCTGTTTCGTGAACTTTAACGAGCTCCGCATTTTACAAGAGTTGTGAATTTTTATTCGATGTTCTAGACGGTGTGAATACTTTTATTTTTAGTCGCTGAAGACAATTTTTTATGTCAATTATGGGGGCGGGGTTCAAGTTAAGAAATCAAAATTTTACGATGCGACAAAGTTTCGAATGCTTGGAAACCAGACGGCTCAAAGTTCCAAAATTCAGGTTACGATAGAGCAAAGTTCTGAAAAATAAGGTTTCGATGGAGTAAAATTACGAAAATTAAAATTTACTCACAGAGCACAGTTTACTAAATGAGTGGCTGTGGAAAATCAGAAAAAATCGAAAATCAGGATTACCAGAATTCCGAACGTAAAACTATCGAAAATCCAAAACAAAGAAACATCAAGGTGGTGAAATTTCATCAAGTTCACTTTCGGAACTTTGAGCGTCGGATTTCGAACCGTTCGAAACTTTGATGTTTCCTCACAGTTTGATTTCTTGACTTTAGGATTCGCCACCAAAATAATTCCGAATTTGGCGCTGTCAGAGCTTTTTAAATTTCAAATTTCAACCGCATCCCAAATTACGACGACGGATTTTTTACGCAAAGGTAATTTGCTACGATAACCGTACAACGATACGATGAAATTTCCGGAAAAGTCTAAAGTAAATTCTAGTCTCTTCACCTTCACCCCTATCACAACCTTCGAATTACTAATTTCCGAAAACCGATTCTCCCGGTTAAGTTCGAGGGTAACTCTGGTTTCCGGAACTCTGGGTCAATTATCGAAATAGCGGGTTTCGGAAACGAGGCGTGAATGAAAAGCGGGAAAGCATCGGACGAAGAAAGACATCCGGAGAACTTGTTGTTCGCGGTTTGCGTGGGAGGATGAGACTATCCCTTTTCGTGTCGCTGCCTATGACAAAAGCCGCGAAATCCTCTCTTCGCACTGTAGTTTCACCTCCAAGGTACGTGTATAAATACACACTCCGATACATGCCAAATTTCCCGTCCATCGATTTTCCGCGTGACGGAAAACGAAAGAAACTTGGGAACATGTTTTCAATCCCACGTGTCTCACGGGACCGGGATGTAAGATCACGGGACAAAGCTTCCGGATTTTCCGGCCAAATACGCGATTTCATACAGATAGGAAAAATCTGATATCCACACCCTGACGACAGGATTACTTGCGTTTCTTACTCCGCGTCCTTTTGTTTTTATTTGTTTTCTATTTACCGGGCAGATCAAGAAACGAATGACACGTGTTACAAGCGCTTAAACTCGCAATATCTTCGATCGAAACCCGTCAGAATTACGAAATCACGTGGTCGGTGAGACAAATAAATTTTCCCCCAATGCGACGTGCCTGAGCAAACACGCGTTATACACACGCGTGTAGAAAATCTACGCGAATGGATTTCGCGGGATTCGAACCGCGGTAGGAATTTTCTAAGGTCTTTAAAGTAGATCCGGGTAATAAATCAGATTTCCCGGTGTACGGGTGTTCGCGTATAAATACGACGAGCTTCAGCCCCCGACTGATTATATTTCGACTACCCTGCAGAACGTGGATAAAATTCAGATGTGGGTACTTGTTGGTAATTGAAAAATTTCCCCTGATGTGGATTTGAGTGATGGTTGAATTAATCGTCACGCGAAAAACTGGACAACCCGTCACGTACAGACAATGACCAGAGTTTGCGATACTGTTGAAAAATAGATACAGCGTGAAATAATATCGGAAAATGCAGGAGAGTTTCCTCGAATCGATCGCGTGAGTGATTTAATTTTATGGAATAACTGCAGTTTGAAAATGGGAAGCCAGTTTGTGTCGCAACAAGAGTATTTGTAAGATTGTCTACGGCGATGATATTCGAAATTCAATTACGGAATATTGACTCACACGAAACGTTAAAGTTATACGTTTTAACGAAGCAGGAAACAAATTTAACAATCATAGTTACAGAAAGGATAAAATTTTGAAGATGTGCGGAAATTCTCGGAGTCTATGAAATCTCAAGTTTGAATAAGCTTCTAGGATTTCCATTCGAACTTTCAATCGCAGAAATTTCGATACGGTTGATGTTTATTTTTTTTTTTTAGCAGAATTCATTCAATTCTACCGAAACAATTTAATTTTTGCAAAGTCAATTTCACCGTTTCGCAAAAATTGAGAAAGCGGACAATTGAAAAATTGGATTTTGAGGGTTGAACCCGAAGTTTAAATCGTAAATATTTACAAATCGAGTAAAACACCGGAGCTATTTTTTGTACCTAAAATTTTAATTGGTTCGAATAAGTTTATTTCTGCGAGCATCGCACGAATATCTGACGTTATAACAAGGTTTTGGTTTGTTTCTATTAACATGATCGGAAACCACTCAGTGTTGTAATGAACTTTACAATTAATCGGGACTGCGCGATCATAATTAAATTTACCTCGCATAGACGGAGGTTCGAATGACCTTCGACGTTTGGATGCAGCCGAAGGAATTCATCGTGGAATTATAGTCTCGGAAAATTGGGTATGCAATATTGTTTTTCTCTCGAAAAAATTAAGTCTCGTCGAATATCTGAAATAGTTCCACGAAATTATTGAACTTGATTATTACTTTTCGCGAGGAATTTCATCCCTCGCGGCTTTGGAAATCGGGAAATTCGAATCAGTCCTGAGGGCTGAGAAGTTGTTCGATCGAATCAAGAAAAAAAAAACAGTGATAAAGGTGCCAGAAATTCAATCGAAAAGGAACGGTAAAAATACGTGAAGAGAAAAAACAAACGAAAACTTTTCCCTTTGAAAATCCTCGAACTAAATAAATCCAACGGGTGTTATTTGAGTGTGATATTCCTTCGGTTTCAAGGGTTCGAAACTAGAGACAATATATCCGCAAATTTACCCCTCAAACATGTTTCTCATGGTGTACAATACACGTGGTATTAACACTGCAAGATTTCTCCGCGGGATTAAATTTACAAAGTTTCAAATTGCTCTTAATTATTTTACTCGTTCAAGTTTCAACTTATTCGGCAGACAACAATTCTGTTTCTGAGAATAATCACAGCGTATAGAATCCACGTGAGGGGTTCATTGAAACTGGAAAGCCGGAATAATCGGGATATTCTCCTCGCCTTATCCCAGCATCTGATGAATAGATGTTCAATACCGTTCCATCTGATCGGTTGAGCGCATCAGCGAATAATCAGAGAAAACCTCACGAACATATTCATTGTAAAAGAGATTTTGTTGAATCGGTTTCTCGCAAACAAAAGATGAACAAAATATATGTATATAATATATTCGAGTGCAATCTTAACGTCTCGTTTCGAGTCTGTGAAAATTGTACCTACTCGAACCGGTCGAAATTAGTAGAAACTACGAGTTGAGTAAGAATAATTAATATTACTAATCTAGCTAATTTAAACCTTACGTACATATTTCATAAAATTATGACTTACTTACGTTCAAACTTAAAATTGAATAACGTTGCTTCGACTTGTATGAAATTGCGATTCGAATTCGAGCAGCAAGAGTCAGGTTTTTTTCGCGTCAGATAAGCCGACAGATTTTCACTTTCTCCTTTCTCTCTTTCGTCCGAGTGTGAATTTTTTTTCCTCTGACAACAAGTCACGCAAAATCTCCGGAGTTTGTTGCAAATATAAGACGTCCGAATCCGAATATCCGTGCTTAAATTTCAGCCTATCACAATGTTATTCATTGTATGCACAGTATACAAAAATCTGATTCTGTGATACACCAAGCGCCTTATAACCGCTCGAAAAAATCGCTGGGTATTTGAGATTTCGTTGAATCTGCACTTCTTTGACGTAGCGGGGAATAAGTTTATCGAAAGGAAACGTAAAGATACATTTTTTCGTGTCTGTCAATCTGTATTGCATGATGTGAAAATATTCGGAAGTTTTCGTCGCGGATTAAACTAGATTTAGAAATAAAGGAGCCCGCTGAAAAACAATGAAGTCGCTAATTTTTACGACGCATTGAACTTCGTTCGAGATAAATTCAAATTTGTACAGAAGAATCGAATGGAAATGAAAAAAGAAAAAAGGAATTCTACTTATCGACGGCATCTGGGGAATTTTGGTGATGCAATTTCTTTTTTCATAATTCGTTAATCCGAGTCCGTTTCCGACATACGAGGATATAATTCCATGTAGAATTTTCCGCTCCACACGATGGACGAGTCATTTTTCATCTATCGATGGCGGTTTTTGAGGAAAACGTAAAAAACGTCATATTTTTGCTGTTTTCTCAAAACGCCGGCTACGCGGCTAAAAAATGACGTCAGATTTGAATTCCTGATTGTCAAAAACTCGTCTGCACGAAAATGCAGCCACATCCTGAACGTTTTTACTACTTTGACTGGACTACTAAACCCGGACGCTCCATCGCCGCAGACTAAATCTGGATGAAAAATTTCTTTCCAAAATACACGGCTTATCGCTCAGCACAGGATCGTAATTAACAATACGCGAGAACTTGGCGCGTGGATACCGAGTCCTTTGAATCTCCTTATTCAACCGCGATTGCATTTCTGATCTGATTACGTGGGCTCGAATTAATTTGGAACAGCAGGCAAATCCACCCAGGGGTTGACATAATACGTCGAGTCGGAGACGGGGGAAGAATTTTTATTTCGAGAAATACCCGAGTCCCGATCCTTGACAGAAACTTTCTCTAAACTCCGGATTATCACCCGCCGTTGTCCGTTCTCCGCCTGACAGGCCCGATCCTTCGACTGAGGCTGCATGTTCACTTCGAGAATAAAAAAGGAGAAAAGTATTTCCAAGCTCGCGAAGAATTCCATTAGCGGAAAGTTCCGAGGGAACCTGAAAAGCGCTTGTATAAAGTATTGACAAATTCGGGACGCGCGGATTTATTCAGTAACTGGGTAATTATCTTCACGAAAAATCGCCTTGTCGATAATAACTCGGCGATTTCTGTGAAACTGATCTCTAAGCCTCCAATTTCTTAAAATCTAGCGATTGCACAGATTTTTATTAACGCCTGATTTTTTTTTTTTTGTTTTTTTTTTATTTTATCAACATTGATCAACATCTGCGGTTAGATTAAACTTTTTGCCAAACAATTTCAAAAATGAATCGTACTGTAATATTATAAAAATGTAGATAATCGAAAAATGTCACCGAGATATTGGAAAAAAAAAAAAAAAATGTAGAACAATTGTTAGAAAGACGTTTTAGAGAAGGTAAGAATTATTTTTACATAGAATGATAATGTTTTTCTGTTTTTACAGATGTGCTCAATTCCTTCTTCACTTCGTCCGACTCTCTTACAAGCCCGAGTAGATATACATTAACGTTCCGTTCTGTTCGGTTCCGTTCTTCGAATAGCTCGAGGTGTTTTCACCCAGCCCGCTGTGCAGCTTTTCACAAAAAGCCCCAGCTGCCAATCCTCGAGATAAAATTTCTCGGTATGTTCCTTACACAGACGCGGCTCTACCGGGAGTAGGAAATTACTGATCGGAGATACAAGACAGAGAAATAAGAAGAGAGAGAGAGAAAGCGAGAAGCCTCGTGGTTGAGTAGACTGGAGGATTCCTCGCTCCATCATATTATCAAGGACTTGATCTCATCGTCAAGATTAAGTCCCAACAACCGACCTCCAATTCAGTTCTTATACAAATTTCATCCCTACGAATGTTTCAACAAATTATATTTCGTGCCCTTAAGCTAGTCTAAGGATGGATATTGTTCCAAGGATAATTTACATAGAATTAAGTTTTCGGTCAGGATAATTTTTTTTTCTTTGGTTAGGTTATTGTACCGTGCAATCGCTTAATGATCTCGTTAAATTTCATCACGAAAAAAAAAAAACATAGGACATACCGTTGACGGAATAAATTTTCTAAGGAATTAGCTAATCTCTTGGAAAATCAGCTGCTGCGAGCAACTGTCAATCCGATATCGACATAAAATACTAAAACTATGGTTTGGCATTAAAAACGAACCAAACACTGAGGTTTTTTGTGACAATCGTAGGTGAAATAATTGACAGACATATCCTTTCGTAAATTCTATAGTAAAAACTGTTACGAATTTATACCTAATGTGAAATATTTCTAGTCTCAAGAAATTCTCAGTATTGTAGTTTTCTTTCAATCCTGCTGTAATTTTGTAATATTTAACTTTGCTTTCGTGAAACTCTACTGCAGTCCTGTAGAATTGTTATTTTTTTTTTTTTTTTTCATTTCAACGATCTCCAGAAATTGTTGGTCATTATTTGAATTACGGAATAGCAAAAACTTTTTGGAACTTTTCAACGGTTTTTTTAATCAAATTATTTCGCCCGCAGGGTATAAGGGTGAGTTTCTCTTATTGAGGGAGCCGGCAGAACTTCTTTCAAAAAAAAATTAACACAGTAAAAAAATCGCCTTATTACTCGACCAGAATTTATTTCACATCAAAATAATGTTCGGAAAAAAATAATTTCGTTACAAGGATTTTCCCACACGGATGTCCAATTCATCCTTTCGATGTCCGATATCCTTTAATGAACCATTCCTCATAGTTTGAACGTAGAATTTCAAAAATAAAAAATCACGTCATTAGTCATAACAAATTGACCAAATTTTCATCAACGAAAATTCCTTAACTTGTGAAAAATGACTTGGTTAAAATATTTTGCTTTCCAATTCTCCATCTTCGTAAGTTAAGAAATGGTTTACAGTATAGGATACAAGGCATCGAAAAGATGAATCGGGTTTATCGGTGTGAGAAAATCCTTGCGACACAATTTTTCATTCAAATTATTTCCCGAACGTGAAACGAATTTTGATTAAGAAATAAATCCGTTTTCAACTGTGTTAATTTTCTCCTATTTCACCTTAATTCCGCACGCGTACCAATTGAGGTAACGAAACGGGGGCAATTCAGATCCGATATTGATCCATGGCCGAACAATTGTTCAGAGAGTATCGCATCGGGTTCAAACTGCTTGCAAATCGGTTTCCCATTGCATGGGTATAACGGGGGTCACATGTAAGGTATAATGCACCTTGTTCCTGCGTCCCATTGTCCTTAAATTGATCGAGTCTACGTGCATGCATAGAGGTGTATGCACTCTGCTCTGGTGAGAAACGCGAACAAAAGCTGCGTGCGCTACCCGATACCGGAAGCTGCCTGGCACGCGTCATGTTCGCATCACAAAAGCTCGGCGAACGGTGGCAACCCTTTCACTCAGTGACACGTTATTGCGCCGAGTCGATTTTTCTAACAAGATTTTCTCATGAATCTGTAATCAAATTTCAAAAGTTCAAGATGGCGCATCCCATGTGGTGGAACCGATATGGCGAACGAAAATCTCAAATTTGATCGAATCCGGTCAAAAAACTCTGTGCAGAGACTTTCTCAAACTGAATTTTTAAAATCTAATTTCAGATTCGTGATCAGCGACTCCAATAACCTCTGGACAGAGTTTTTTTTAAGAATTCGATCGTATTTGGCATTTTTGTCCGCCATATTGGATCCGCTATCTTGAAATTATTTAAATCTGAGTTCAGATTCGTAATCAGCGACCCCAAACAATTATAAGTTATGTAAAAAAAAGCATACGTGTGGATTGGTAACTTTTTCGGAAATGAATTAATCCTTTAATTTTCACGATTTTTTTCAATCAATTTATTTCTAACAACAATAATTTACAATATATCGCAAAAATGAGAGGGATGAAACCGCGGAAACACGGAATTGCAAGATAGATGAGAGGAGAAATTTGTATTCTCCTCGCGTGTCGCCACGCATAGCGTATACGTATAGGGCATTCCGTGCCAACTCTCTGATTTGGCTAACGATTTTTACACAATTGTTTTGACTCTCTAACGGCATTAAATATTTTTCAATGTTTTCTTCAAAATATTGCGAATCGATTCGAGCTACCTAAAATTTTTAATAACGAACATATTGATGAACACAATGTAAAAATTTGGAATAGATCAAAAAAATCCTTCGTCGGATATCGAAATTTTTAAGCATTGAGTTAGACAGAACTGACTAACTGAAAAAAATTAAAGAAAATCGATAAATGATCGAAAGAAGTAAGATGTGTTTTTTATTTGGCATGGAATGCCCCATATACATGTATGCTTGTATTATATATAACGTTGAAAGATATTAATGGTTTGTAAAAGAAGAAAGTTTTAAATATTGCTGGACGGCTTTGCATCCTGCAGGACAACCAGAATTCGTAAAAAAAAAGCTCTAATTTATATGCAACTGCACGAACCCAGCTGCTTTTGTGTAACGTAGAAGCGCTTACACGCTTGCAGAATCATGGAAACAACGGATTTTTGCTGAATTTTGTTTGCGCTTGAAACATTTACATGAGTACAATATAACTCTGAGCTTCCGTTGAGCTTTGGTGGCAGCTAAAAATTGTAGAATGTTAAATCATCTGTGGATGACTTTCGTTCTTGGAAATTTGATTCTGGCTTTCGCTTTTCACAATTTGTAGTCAAGTAAAACGACCAATGAGACACTAAATTCTCTATCAATTATTAATATTCTTTTAAGCACCGAAAGGATTGAACAAAGTGATTTTAACGATCGTTAAACAAACATTGCGAATATTTTCTCAAAAACAGAATTCTCTCCGACGGAAATTAATTTTTTCTAAAACGCCAACTGAACGAAAAATGACCATGTCACGGAAAAGTTCTATTTCGAAAGAAAAAAAAAGCTAACCCGGCAAACGTTAAAGTTCGCTCTGTAAATAGAACGCATCAATTTTGTTTGAAAAAAAAAATACGTGCAGAGTTTATAACGCGGAAAAAGCTCGACGACGAGAGAAAACTTTTTCACGCAAGAGTTTGTATTACGAGAATGTCAAAAAATTATACCTAAATCTGGTTCACCGTTGAACGAAGAATTTCACCAACGACTTTCACATCGCGGAATTCGCTTCTGGCACAGAAAACGATCTTTTCAATTAAAATGCCGTAAGAAAGGGTCGTAAGTTGATTAAACGCTGCACGAAGTAGAAAAGCCCTTAAAATACTGTCGCTTTTTTTCAGGAAGCCCGACGACGATTTGGGTAAATTAATTGTAAGTGACGCCTCGCCGTCTTCGGCACTCGCAAAATTATAAGAAGATTGTATAAAAGAGAGACCGAGTTGTATGAATTATATAATACAACCGAAAAAATGAATCCTTGATCAAAATTCCACGCAATGATAAACGCAAAATTTAAATAAACATTGTTATTAAATTCCGCAAGTTGGGCAGGAAAATCGCATCCGAAGTCAGCAGAAGGGCGATTTTGTCACGGAAAGTACGCCGCGTAATTTCGACTTTCAAAACGGGTTAAATTACACATAATTCACTTCAGATTTTACAGCGTTCGTTCAAGTTTCCCACTCGTTGTAAAATAATCCGTACTCATCGTCAGCGATATAAATTTCCGTGACAATTTTTCACACCTGTAGAATTATCGTTGACAATTTTGCTAATTATAATCGATCGACGAATCTGAGAAAAATTTTTATTACACAGATTTTAACTTCTCGCGTAATCGGATTTCGCAGGATCCCGGAAATCGAAGATCTTGTGCAATTAAAACTTCTTCGTTCAACGCCGGAGAAAATTCTTCGAATTTCTATGAGTTTAAAGTTTGATTCTCTTTGACGCGCAACCCTTTTATTGTGTATATATATATATATATATATATATATATATATGTAAGGATGCGACGATGAAACCCGACCGACTAAATATAATCATATGACATCAAGAACGAAGAGAAACATGAAGTGGAAAAGAGGGGGACGAGGATGACAGAGAACTTCTTCTCTCCTTTCTCGCTCTCGATAATTTCGGGAACGAGATTATTTACCTGATTGCAAAGTTGAATTCGGAGAGAGAGAGAGCGAGAGAGAGAGAGAGAGAGGTGTTTGTATATTCGTGAAAACGTATATAGACATATATTTAATATCGATTAATACTTTAAGATTAGATTGGTGGATCGAAATTTATGAATACTTTTCGGTAATTTGAATTTTTTTTACATTACGAGAGGGAAAAAAATAAATACAATTACGAAAAAACGTTATCGGTATCGGATTTTCATTTTATATCGCTTTAAAATGATTGAATATTCAACAGGTTCTTGGGATTTTACTGTACGATGATTCATTTTACATATTCCAAAGACTGTTCTTTACCAACTCGTTGGAATGAATTTTCTTTTTTGTTCACTATGTTGTTAATTGTATTTTTGTTTATGGAATTCTGTACGATTGTGTTTCAATGGGCAGGGATAGCAGAGTAATAAAATATGTATCGCACTGAGAGAAATTTTTAGTTCCAGTTACCGCTCAGTCTTTGACTATTTTCTGTTATAGTTCTGGGTAGAAAATGAAAATTAGTTTTCTAGCTGTTACCGGAAAGTCTGGTATCCGTTACTGTTCTTTCTCATTACGATCGCTGTTGCTATATTTTCTTGCAACTGTTGCGAAAATTTAATGCTTGTGCAAAAATAAATTGAAGTTAAAGCCTTGTTTAACTAAAAAAGTAGAGTAAACCTATGAAACTGATTTTGCGTTGCAATAACCAAAAAAGGATCGACGATAGCGCAAAATGGTTAGGCGTGCCTCGTTTTTCCTAATTCCAACAATATTCAAACAGTTTTTTCAACGATACCAGTTTTACTGAATTTTTCCAGTTACTGTAACAAATGAAATTTTTCTCAGCGCGACATCGTTTCCCATTAAAAAGTATAATTTTATCGCACGGCGTGAGAGTTATAAAAAAAGAATTTCGTTTTTCGCTTCCATACCTAATACGTGAAATGATTCAAAGACATGGAGATTCAAAAAATTGTCACGATCTTCAGGGTTTCAGGCTCATGTTTATTGTTCGGAAATACCGCGTGTAAGGCGCAGGGGGAAAAGTGTAAAAATAAATCGACAAGCACTCGAGGTCGGAAAGTGAAAACGCTGATAAAGAATACCGTAGGTATAAACTCCGCACCGTGGCTCGTTAAAATCGATTATAGCCCTGAGGGTACATCGTGCACAGGCTTTTATCGAAGACAGGGAAAAAGCTAAAAAGCTTTCGACATAAAGCGAAGCAGCGAAAGTCCTCGGGACGGGGAAAAACACGCGTCGGAATGTCTCAAGTTTAAAATTTCTACCGATCTATCAGGGGTGGGGCACGTTTTTCCAGTTCGAATCTTGCCTCTCGGGGCTCTTACGCCCCGAGCTTTTTGCCGCCCCTCCGCAGCTTTATTAACTTTGACCTCGCGGTTAGCATAATTTCGTTGCCGAGGATAATCGCTTCGGATTAAGGCTTATCCCGGCGTGTACACACCTCCGTGTTTGATATTGCGGCAAGTCTATGCCGAGTTGAAAATATACTTATCAAACTAATTAACTCCGCTCTTTCTCTCTCTCTCGCTTGATGACCCGACATATACGATACGGGACCTCTGCATGCTCGTCTCTGTTCGCGAATCGATAGACTTAATCCATCACCTGAGAGTCAGAGAGAGAGAGAGAGAGAGAGAGAGAGACTAGAAATTCTGTGCAGGCTGCTGATTAACGTTATCGTCGCTCTCCTTACGCTCCTTGGAAATTCAAACTTTTCACTTCTCTCAGCTGCACTCCTGCCGCGTGGAAACTAATAAACGAACAAATTCATCGGCGAGGACCGTGAAACACGGGATTTTAATAAGAGGAATTACTCTGAGAAAAACATACGTGTAACTACAGTTTAGACCGGATCTTAAAATTGACGGTTGATTCATTTTATTAGTTGTTTTTGTTTTACCCAATTTTCAAAAATGGGAATCGAGAAAACAGTGACCGAATGTATCCTCATATTTTGTACCACACGTGTGTTACATATACCACTGAAATTCTTAGTCGTTCATTTTTATCTCCAGGTAAATCAAATTGTATGTGAAATGTCGGAAACACGAATGGAATAAAAACTCGACGCAGACGGAATCGGCAGGAGCGTAATATAATATCAGCTGTGGATATATAAAATCGATTTTTCGAATATAATAAATATCATTTGATTTAACAGAGAACAACAGAAACAATAATTTAATCGAGTTACTGATCGTGAATGAAATCACATTTATTTATTTATTTTTTTTTTCTATTTGATGTTTGGTAAATACTTCTTTTTTTTATTTTTTGGTTTGTGTCTGGGTGCAATATATTCTTTTCCTCCAGCGTTTGATTCAAATCTCGTGAGATGTTTGAATGACAGAAATGAATTTTTCAATCTTTAAATTAAAATTTCTCAACTGAGACAAAACATTTCGAGTCGTTCAGTCTTTTTCGTTTTAATTTCAATATTTTCTCATATTTCTTGTGCTTCTGTCCGCAGTTTCGTTTTTTTCAAAACACCGCGGCGAGAAAAAAAAAATAAAAATAAAAAAATAATAAATAATTAAATAAACCGTTGAAAAAAACCTGCGATAATTAAAGTCCAAACTTGAGTCTTGGGTAAGGCGATCCCGTGTCAAAGAAGCCACGGTGGATATTCCGTCCAGAGAATGTTAAACCCGACACTGGAATTCTTCTTTGCGGTAGGCGGCTGCAGGCAAAAGCTGCTCGTCTCGAATATTTGCAAACCGTTGCAAAGATCCAACGACGCGAGATGCGAAACAGACGTGTTGCGTAAAGAAATAACGCGTAATTTAGAGGTGGTCAGATTTCGGAGGGTTGAAATTTTTTGCTAAAATTCCTCTTTCCAAAACCGCTCCAAAGAAATTTTCGCATAATTTTTCTGCACGCTCGCTGAGCGAAAGGAATGTCGCGACAAAATTTCTCTTCATTAAAGTACAGCCGGCGCTAAATTAAAAATAAACGTCCGAACGTTTTCACCTGTCTTCCGCATTTCGCGCGAATTTTTTCTCCGAGGGTTTGAATTATTTGAATTTATTGAATTAAATACCGAAAAAAAAAAAAAACTAGACTAAATTAGCGAAATTGAAAGTCTTCTTTTTAACGTAAGGTGAAGAAAATTTTTGAAAATTCGTAGCCGACTTTCTGATAATTGATCGGTTGAAAGAAAATCAGAGAGTCTGGTTAAAATATCGATACACAATTTGAACAGTTTTTAATAAATTTTTTTTAGCCAACTCATAGGAAAGAAGCAATCTCAGATATACAAAAAAAAAAAAAAAAACATTAAGTGCCTGTGTATGTTCATTTTGCAATTAATATCGATTTGATATCGCGGAAAGTTTTCTTTGCCTAATTCGTCCGCAATATGTGAGTTTGGATTTTATGGTCCGAATGGAAATCGCTTTGCCATGGAAAACTACGATAGAAGCAATTCGCTCTATTTGCGCAATTATCCAAACACACTGTGCATAAACAGGCAAATTGGAAGAGAATCAAACGATCAACTGTTTATACAGACCGGGACAATTACGCGCCTTTATTTCCCCGTTAGAATGTCAAAGCTCGAGCCTTGGGCTCGCAGAGCTTTTCGCTGTAATCCTTAATGCCCGTAATTAACCGGGATCAGAGTGAAGCGTGTATTTGTTATACGGTATACGCAGAACCGTAAGTAGGTCTAAGCATCGTTGCGATTGCAGCCAATTTGCGGGCTTAAATTTCGCTGGATTCTCAGCATTTTCCTCATTTTATCGGCATCCCATTTCTGACGACTGTGTACGATCAAAAATTTTACAAGTTGAAGAAAAGCGTCCGTTGCAGCGAAGGAAATAAAGAAATCGATCAATATCGATTTGAAACTTTTTCTGTACTTATTTAACAAACTTGCAAAATTACACAGTTACTAACAATTATTCTGAAAAACAGATCGATTCAATTTGAAAGATAAAAAGTCCTCCGCAGCGGAGCGAACGTTATATTTTACGATCATCAATCAAAACTTCTGTCGGATAAATTGAATACAAGCAATATTAAATCCTGCACGTTTTTACCGCAAAGGTTCCGGATTTTTGTGTATAATCTGCAAACGTTTAGCTGACTTTTATTCACCCCTTTAATTTTTTTTTTATCACTCGTTTCTCCCCTCGTTTATTCGCTCGGCATTCGTTGGCAGATTTTTCCCATTTATTCAAAGCTACAGGTTCTTATCGGTTTGACGTATAATCCGAATGACAAATCCCGAAACCGTTCGAACGGGTAACGACAGGATTTTAATTGATCATCTTGTTAAGGGTAAAAGTTTGCGGAAAGTTATATAAACGATCCCACGTTGCACGTTTCGGGTGATTGATATTTTCACGCTGACCTATGTATGCATAACTATTTCTGTGTCTACTTTTAGAATTACGAAAAGTCTCCTCTAATTGGACTCCACTAAACCAAAATCAAAGTACGCGTAAAGCTTTCACCGACCTGCCAATCAGAAGGACTTAGCCGACGGTCCTTCGTCGAGTGAACAAATAATAACTGTACAAGACGCAATATTCTTCAAATTTTTCCATCTCATTTTATTCTTCAACATATTTTCGCAAAATCTTTCTATTTTCATCCGTCACTGTGTTGTTGTTATTATTAATCATATAATAATTAAATTCTCGAAATACTTGTTGATCAGGGTGAACTTATTCAATTTTATACTCTGAGAAAAATTTCATTTCTTACAGTAACTAGAAAGATTCAGTAAAACAGGCATCGTCGAAAAAACTGTTTGAATATTGTTCGAATTACGAAAAAGGAGGTACGCGTAAACATTTTACGCTATTGTCGATTCTTTTTTGGTTATTTCAACGCAAAATCAGTTTGTAAGGTTTACTCTACTTTTTTAGCTAAGCAAGGATTTAACGTCAATTTATTGTTGCACAAGAATTAAATTTTCGCAACAGTTGCAAGAAAATATAGCGACAGCGATCGTAATGAGAAAGAACAGTAACGGATAGAAAAGTAATTTTCATTTTCTACCGAGAACTATATTTTTCGATTGTCATAAAAAATGAAAATAGTCAAGGACTGAGCGGTAACCGGAACTAAAAATTTCTCTCAGTGTATTACCATCAGAATCTGAAAATATTATTGCTTCCTTTATTTTCTGGTTCATGTCATATTAGCTTGAGAAAGTGTACACAAATTTTCGTTACCGAGAATATTAAAATTAAAAACAAAAAAAAAAACAGTTGTACGTTAGTTTTTTTCGTTCGCCTCGAATTTCATTGTAATTTTGATTTATTTTTTCTTGCATTTCGCATTCCAGGAACTATGTTTTCTGCTCCTGACGAGCCGGGAAAAAAGCGTTTTATAATTACACATGCGAAAAAATCGCGCAACTCAAAGTTAGACTCTTATCCATGGCTTGGTTGACGAAATTACACGAAATATCACAGTTTTACGCTGATTGTATAATAATGCGACGAACATTAGGTGGAGCGGTCTTCGTAGCTACAACGACAACCATAACAGTGTGTAATTAATTATTCGGAGCGGAATTTCACACGTATGTAGGTGTAATTTACGACAGCACGTGAGTCCGACATTTGCGGGGGCGAATAGAGCGGATCTGAATTTCGCGACGCAGTTTTCAATGGTTGTTTGCCATTGACTGCACTTGGCCGCAGCGCGAACCGCCTGCCATCATTTTAATAAGCGAGTGATTTTTCATTTTTGCAATTTCGCGTCATTTGTTGGTCAATTTTTATCCGCAGGTCAAGACGTTGAATTATAACGCAACTTTCGCGAATATTTCCTGCAAAGCTTTCGCGGAGTAAAAATGCGCGCGGTTATAGATTCGGTTTCAGGGATTTTGAATCGAGATCCCAGCTTCACTGCTGCAAACGGCTGAGCTTGCGATTTATTCCACACGCTGATCCGTGCATGGCCAGGTTATTATTCCGCGAATACGAGGGATCAAAACGCAAGGGTTTATAGTGAAAAATTGAGTGCGACGTCAGGACTTTCCGGTCCAAGTTCTTATTGTTTTTCGGTAACGTTGATGTAGTCTTAAGTTTTCACGCGAATCCGCCGTAGTAGAACTTTTCTTCGCAGAAAAAAAAAGTGATATTGCAAAAGCAAAAATTAATGAGACGGATATTATTTTAGACATAAATCGCGATACACCCGATCGCAGTTGTGGTAAAAAATAATAATTGAGTCCTGCAGGGAAGTTTTTTTTTTCTTACCGCGCGTTAAATTTACAACGTATAAAGTTATATCAATAAAAAAAAAAACCGTTATTACAAAACTCCAAATTAGGCATTATAAATGGTGTACTGCGACAAAATTACGGTTTTAATTACACTGGAGGAACGGAAAAAGACCTTTTCCTTGTTTTTTTCCCGCGGCCAATTTATGTATCGCCAATTCCGGAGCCAAAATAAATTCGCCGTTAATTTCTTTTCCCCAAGGTACGTACCAACAATTGTTATATTTACTGTTCTCGTGCATCAATACCGTGCGAAAAAGTTGGCAAGATAAATTTACGGAAAGAAAGAAAAGATCAAAAAAAAAACTCTCGATCAAATTATTAAAAGGGGCGATTATCGGGGACAAAATATGATATCGAACTCACCAGAGGCAGGCTGATCTCGTTTACGACCGAGACGTAGAGAAGCAGAGTGATGAGATAGCTCCTGGCGGAGGATGCCATGGCGTCCTGGTTTCCCTGGAGCGGCTCGCCGATGTTTTCTTTGTTAATAACTGGAAGAACTCCTCCCGACTCGTTCGAGACTTATAGGGCTTTAAACTGGAACGCGGTGTCCGTTGCGAGTAGCGGTTTCGCGGGTTTCGCGCCCTTATATAGGGGCTCGACGTCTTCGACACCCCCTGCGGCCGGGGCGCAAGCGTCCTCAGCGTCACTCGCGCCGCGTTTTCGCCCTCTCCGTGTGTGAGTTAGCAATTTTCCACGGACTGTTGCTCGCCGTGCAATATTCGGCAGGGTTATTACGGCATGTTGCCCTGCAAGTTCGCTCGAAAGTACAACAAGCGGCTTTGGGCTGACCGTGAGCCATCAACCTTCGAACTTCCCGTTTTCACACGGCAGGTTCCAAGTTCACGGAACGAAAAAACTGGGTATCGGATTCTTGATCAACACCCTGAAAATTCTTTAGTGACATAAAATTTCAAACCCAAAGAGCATGTTTTTGGTTTTTTTTACCGCCATGTTGGATCCACCATCTTGAATTTTGAAGATTCAATATCATATTCGTGATCAGTGATCCCGAAAACTTCGAAATACCGAGTTTCGGCCAAATCGATTTACTTCGGATTTTGGTCAACCGTATTGGATTCGCCATTTTGGAATATCTGTAACATAACCTCAAATTCGTCATCAGCGATTGGAAAAACTTCGGGGTATCAAGGTTTATGAAATGACGTGAAATTTCAAGGTCAAAGACTATCGTTTTGGTTTTTTGTCCGCCATATTGGATCCACCATCTTAAATTTTGAAGATTCAATATCATATTCGTGATCAGTGATCCCGAAAACTTTGAAATACCGAGTTTCGGCCAAATCGGTTTACTTTGGATTTTGGTCCACCGTATTGGATTCGTCATTTTGGAATATCCGTAATCTAACCTCAAATTCGTCATCAGCAATTGGAAAAACTTCGGGGTATCAAGGTTTATCAAAATCCATTGATCCGATCCCAAGATACCATGATTTTTATTTGATTTTTTAAGATCGTATTATTAAAATAAATCGAAAAATACTGAATCGATTAAATCCAAACTCTAATCAGTTCTAAGTCTGAAAAACCGCGACAATTGAGACCAAAATCGTTGAAATCCGGTAACTTGTTCTCGAGACATCATCCGACAAATAAAAATTGATCAAATATATACACACGTATCTAATTGTAAACACGATTGGAAATGATTCTCTGAACTTCAAAACGTGGACATCTAGTGAAAATTCAACTTTTCATTTTCAGGGTGATTACAATAACTTCATTTTTTCTCTGAAACCAGAGAAACGGGAAGTTGAAAATGAATTGTAAAAAGTAAAAAGATAAAAAGTATAAAAAAAAAAAAAGACAAAAAATAGTAAAACACGAACAAAATCCACTATTTTCAAACCTCTAGTACCCTTCGCGTATAACTCGTCACGAAATATATTCTACTCTCGTATATGGTTCATCCCCCGCAGAATCTGATGAATTGTTCTACCCACGCAACTCGGACGTTTTACGTTTTACCCCCCTTACGGAGGCTGCAGACTGGCCCGAATAAAAATTTTCAGATACTTGCATATACCGCAGTATAAAATTCAACGGTATATATAATATAATCGTATACATGCATACTATATACATGCAAAATCCGATCGAAAGCTTACATGAATTATTTTGAATTTTGTATTGCTTGTGGTAATAACATATGTTATGTAATACATTTGCCGATCTTTAGGGAAAAAATTAAATTTGAAGACATTTATAGGTGTTATACAACTTTGGGAAGAGAGACGTCGTTAGCGTCCTGAGAAGATTGGGAGTCGCCGATTTGCTTTCATTTGTAAAATTTTTGGTTCTCGATCAATATCGGAAGCGTGTGAAAGCCGTCTTTGTGTCCGCGAATTTGTCGTAGGTGGGTATTATTATACCCGAATCAAGGAGATGGAAATTTCTATTTATAAAACGGAGTGCAGATCAGACGAGCTGACGAAGAAATTCGAGTCTGCGAGCCGGAATCGAGGGGATTGAAAAAGGAGGCTTGATGACGCGACGGTGTCCGATGATGAATCGGATATGCGCCTCTGGCCGGTTTCTCAAATGACGTACGAGATCGATACGCCTTTTGGGGATATAAGTCATGAATAATTGAAATAGAATCTTCACCCTCGGAACTCGCACCGTAAAAATAACACCTCGTAAATTTCCTAATTGCCAATGATACCGCGCATGCATATGTCGACGTAATTTATACGCTTGAACGACGCTTTGCGACTTTTCGCAATGACAAAAATCGCTTTAGGAACCAATAATTTATCCGTCAAACTGTCTCAGTCAGAAAAGTTCGGAAGAAAGAAAAACCGATTCAAAAATCTTGAGCCAATTCGAATTCACATTCATTTCTTCAAATAACAACAGTGACATTTTTTTACTCATTTTATCTAATTTCCTAACTTTTGATTCAGATGGTCCGACCGATCAATCCTAAAAGTGATTCTCTTCTGCATATGCTTTGTCAATTTTAATTTCCGAATTTATTCATCCATCTCGATCCACCTCGCCTATTTTAACGGCGTGACTGGCTATAGACACGATTCGTTTGAGGCCGAATGGACCGTTATTATGTCATAGTTCGATATAATATGATTTCCTATTATACGATGGGTATATCGAACCAGGGATTTTAGTTCACTTTGTTTCATTAAATTTTAATTATCAATCCAAAGAAAAAAATTCAGTGAAGAAAGGTGAATGAAATTGCGAAAAATTAATTATTTTCTCGAAAAGGAGAGCAAGTAACGCGGTAATGAAAAAAAAACCTGCTGTCCCTAACCATGGATGTACGAATCTTCGGTTTTCATGAAAAAATACACATTTCCTTTGGGAAATGGCTTTTCATCGGACACGTAATTCGGCTTCATTATACGTTATCGGTTCTTTCTACGAGTCAGCGAGATCCCGCAAATCTGGCTTTACACGCGTATAATGACGCAAAAAATATGTATCGTACTTCGTGATGAGCTTTTATATCGTGGTCAGTCGTCCAGCTCGTTTAATAATTTCTGCAGTATTGGGATGACAACGGCGACAATCGTAGCATAATACCAATTGTATTCTTATTGTTTATATTTCTGTAAACAATAATGTATTCAAAATATCGTCGTCAAACAAAAAGGTTCCTGTTAAGAACTTCTTCAGTCTCTCTTGACGCGATGCATTTTGCATTTTACACACATACACAAATATATAAATCACGGAAATAATTGACAAATCTTTTTTTGCAGTCAATTATGTATATCGCACCACGTTTTTTTCTTATATGTTTTATTAACGCGATATAAAAACGGGAATGGTCTGTATAAAATATCGTTATCTGAACTCGTTCACCTCTTATAGACCATTTGTTCCTCGGATCAACTACGGAGATACGTATCGACTTGACATTGTTACGACGTAGAAGAGATAATTATTTCGTAGCTTCGTCCACGAATGTATCAAAAATGATGATTAAATTTTGTTGTAGAAAAATTAAACGCGCAGAATGAGAATCTTTGATAATAATTCATTGGGCCGGAGGCTCGAAAGTGATGATCATTGTTATACAAATGTAAAGTAAAAAAAATATTTCGACTTCTGATTTAGCAGGCAACTGTATCATATTATCGTATTTGAAGCATACCATATTGTTCTGTTCAAAATGATGAAAATCAATCCGCCATGTGGAATTTATTCGCGTTAACTTGGAAATGACGTTTAGACAGATCATAAGGCGTTAAGGGAGTTCTATCGCATAAAACGAATTGACGGTTAGATGACAGTGGAACCATTTTTGATAGTGAATTAAATATCTAATGAACATTTTCAACACTATGAAAAAGAAGTTTGCTGAAAGAGTACACGTTGAATGATTGGAAATATATATGTATAATGATATCTGGGGCCCAAGGCGACTTCGAATCACAAAAATTTATCTGAGTTATCTTCACATGTTGAGCTACGCATGTATCAATTTTCATCTATTTCTAACCGTCAATTAATATTCTAATTATAGAATTCCCTTAATCGGGAATTTACATTTGAAATCGCTATTTTTCCATACCGTTATTTTCTATTTCCAATCGTTGGAGGGATGGTCTAAATTTGTAGTCTAAATCCAGAATTTCGACCAGATTCTGCGGTAGCTTCGGCGGCCATCTTGAATTTATAGCGAAATTTGTTTTCGTCAAATAACTTGTCCATTTTCAACTTTTCACTAAAAACGTTCATAGCCAAGGTAGGATATTCAATTCTCTACAACTTTGGTCACAGCAATTTTTGAACTGTGAACGATATTTTTCGACTGAAAACACATATACCTACTGAAAATGACCATGTCTTAATCATATAACGTTATGACCAAAATCAACGTGTAATTTATTACACGCTTTATCTAGTAAATTTTAGAAAAATATATAAAACATCACGCAACGAAGTCACAAAAACGCGAATCATCGGATATACTAGATAAAAAATCATGTAATCAACCGTACCTTCTCGAATTCACAGGCTAAATCATGTAATAACATCTTATGATTTATCACGTGAACATTTTCGGCAGGGATAAATTCAAGATGACGGTCAAAGCTGCTGCAGAATCTAACCGTTCGAAACTCCGGATCCAAACCACCAATCTGGATCCCTCTCCCAGGATTAGAAAAAGAAATCAGTGCAATCGAGAAATTGGAATTTCAGGTGTCTCGTGGGCTATGAGGATTGAGGGAACGGAGAACGCATGCGCCGAATCGAGGGTCGCTCGGCGGCCGCAACCCCTTCCAAATAAAGAAGAATCCGTGCGAGTGTCGAGAAGTCCATTTTCACGCCCGTGTAAAAGCCGCGGGCTCTTGGAGTGGCCGTTCGACGCGCGGCGCCATCGTCGTCGCGTCAGACGTCGCATAAAACTCGTCGGCGAAAATGGCTGCGGAACGAAATTCGTATCACTCTCGTCGAGACGAGCGCGGCTAACGCGTATCATCGTATGCAGACGGGGCGAAGCACGCAACGATGCGTTTATCGCTGCCGGTCCTAATCCCAACGCCTGATCGCTCCCCGGACCTCCACCACGAACCGCGATTTCGCCGTTCCGCTGATTCTCCACCTCCGAAGAACGTCCTAAGATGCTGCCGGAAATGCTACGGCTCTCTTATCAGCATCGAGCGTTCTATTGTTACGTGATACTCAGCGTATGGATCTTCCTTTTGGTCGCTGGTGAGGACCACGGACACGTTTCATAATCAATTCTCTAGTAAATCATTTTTCGTAATCATGGTATCTCATGTCCTTTATATTTGTTCAACTTAATTCCAACGCACCTTTGCCGCGGCTACGCTTGTTTTATTCGTCGGTAATCCTAGTTCGTTCTCCAGGTATGTACAAATACATCGGAGTCGACGAGAAAACTTACACTCAGGGTAGACGTCCTCCGAGCGATATTTCCCTCAGGGAATTTCCAAGGAACCTCAAGCTCGATCTGAAAACCAAAAAGATATTCAGATTCTGCAATTCACCCGATGATATCAATTCCGGAGCTGAAGGTAAAGTTTTACTATCACCTTGAGTATAATGTCAATTTATATTCAAATGTACAAATACACGCTGGCACACGTACAAAATCTATACCTTGTTTTCAATTCAGCACCACTTTCACATTTCACACCAGCTAATCATCTCTGGTGTATCAAATTTCATCTATTCTCGTATCTATACCATTTAAAGAGACGTTACAACTGACGTACTGCAACGATCCAGAGTTTGATGTTCTACAAATAACTGCACTTGATTAACAAATGTATTTCTCTTGTTTAACAGGAAAAGTTGATGGCAACCTGACTCTGGAAGGTATTCTGGTATTCATTAGACATGGAGACAGAGGTCCCCTGACTCACGTGCGGAATATCACAACAGTGAACTGTGCAAAGGACTTCGGCGGTAGTTCCGAGATGGAAAGTGTTTACTTGGCTTACCAAAGTTTCCTGCAAAATGTATCAAGCTACTCGAGAACAGCATGGACACAGTTTCTGGGACCTTTTCACGGGTTTCCTATGCTCCCGGCAGATTCGAAGGAATGTAAACTAGCTCAGTTGACCGGTTTGGGTGTAAACCAACTGCTCAAAACTGGATTGCTGCTGAGGAATATTTACTACAACAAACTGAACTTGAACAATGGCACGTTAAGTTCGAAAGACGTCATAGTTTACAGTACAAGATACAGGAGAACAGTGCAAAGCGCGGTAGCCCTGCTCTACACGTTTCTGGAGTATGACAATTTTGGCAACCTTGCCAAAATCAATTTGCAAGAGAGCCAAAGTCTCACCTTCTGTAATACAGACTGCGCCTGTTCTGCCGCTGATAAATTCAGCAAACAGCACTCAAAGGAAATGGCTGAACATCTGAGGTCTCATCCTGCAGTGGCAAACCTCATTAAGCAGGCTGGTAACGTTGTCTTCGAAATGCCTGAGCAGGCTCAAAGCACCGATCCAAATTCACTGAGGGATGCTCTGCTCACTTATGTCTGCCACAACGCGCCGCTGCCATGTATAGACCTAGAAGTACAACAATTTTGCGTTAAAACAGAACATGTCACGAGTCTTTTTGCATATACGGAATGGGAGGCAAAGCAGCATGCAAAGAGCAGGAGCCAAAGAAAGTACGGTTTATTACGAGCCTATGGTTTACTGAGGGACATCGTGTCTCACATGCTGCGAATTGTCTCCGATGCTAAACCGAAAGTAGTCTTGTATTCGGGACATGACAAGACCTTGGAATACCTTGCAACGGCGCTCGGCTTGGTCACCGATCGATTTTCTATGTCGCATTACGCCTCTCGATTCATTATTGAGGTGTACAAAATGAATCCAAAGAATGAGAATCACATAGCAAGCGATTTCTACTTTCGGGTCGTCATTAATGGCAAGGATTTTACCCAGGATATACCGTTCTGCAAAAACGTAAACTATTTCAGTGTTAATGTTCATAATCGGCCAGATAAAACTGATAAAATCAAAGCAGAAACTAAACTTTGTCCGATTGAAGCTATCATCAGACAATTACACGACGACTATTTTGCACCATTTAATGCCACTAATTTCAAAGATGCATGTTCTATACGAAAACATGGGTAACCGCTCAGTTTGAGGGGTGATTCTCTGCCTTTGCTGTAACAGAATTGACTTTTTTAGTGACACTGGACTGAAGATGAGTACAATTTATACCAGCATTTTCTCATGAACACAAGCAGTGGGTTGTGTTGTGCAATTCTTAAAATATCAAGAAAATTTTCGAGTTTACAAAAGTTGTACTTGAAATAATTTAATGGATATTGAGAGCTTCCAATGACAATATACTTAAATTCTTTCATATGAGAAAAAGAACTGGTGTTTGTTTTACTTAGCTCTGCTTTTTGGGAGGAAAACGTTACAAAACAATTTTATATTCATAAAAAGGTGCGAATCTCATCCCTTTGAATTAAGTCCAAACCGAACTAAGCCAATTCTTAAATTTCGTAATCTCTTGCGGTCCAAAAGATTTGTACAGTATATCTAGGCCATGATTATAATGGGTGAAGAAAGTTGTGTTAAACAACCAACTTGCACACGTTGATAAAAATTCACTCAACTAGAGCTTATTTTGCGTTTCGAATTAAAAGTGTATAGGCTCCAATTCTGACAAAACCCAAGTAAAGTTTATAGTATGACAAATTTGTACCAATCAAGTATTAGATTGTCTCCGCTGGTTTGATCATATTACATATACCTCAAATCTTATGCAACACTTCATAGAATATTTTATAGTAACTAACAAATGATCGTATATGTTGAAGTTGTTTAAGTCACAAGTTTACACACAACACACAATAAAGTCTATCCAAGAAAGCCTTAACAAATAGTCTTCTAGCATATATTAGTGTATTTGAAAAAAAAAAGTTAAATAGGTGAATAGCTTTAGATGGCCGTAATATATTTTTTATCATACCTGATGTATATATGTATATAATACTCAGAAAAGCGACAAATATATGTACATGTAAATTTTGAATATTGCTAGAGATCAGTCAATGATAATTTATCATTGTAATTGGATCAAATTGCGTTTAGTCTTCTTCGCGCTTTCGAAACTGGAAAAATATTTTCTGAATTCAATGTTTATTATTAAAGCGAAAGATTTAATGTTCAGATATATGTATAATGTATAAATCGACATTAGTTTTCGCATAGTTTTCAATACCCACGATTGTTGAATGAATTTCTATTAAATTTATGAAAAAGCTTATATGATTCTATGCTTGTCGAGTACCTTAGGTGTGCAAAGTAGATACGATATATAATATATCTTGTTTTGATGTATATTCTATAAGATTATATACCTATATATACATATATTAAAAAAAAAACATTGTTAAAAATATTAAGTCTTTATTACACAAAATATGCCAATTCTCAGTAGTTAAGTTACCAGCAACAGACGTTCGCATTGAATACTGTTAACAGCGTTTGCTCAGTTCGCTAAAATTTTCAATTAAATGTAAATAATTTTTATAGTAAATTGCAGATTGCGATGGCGTGGTAACGTTTTATTCATATATAATATAAAAACAGGCATTTAATAAATATATAATACAATGTACAAGGCACATGTTTCTACCATCAAAGCTACATATTACATAAAACTTGATAATCCTTTGGTCATGTTACACACTAGAAATTAATATTTGTATATAGTGAAACAATGTGATCCACCGGATATGGAGAAGGCCGCGATATCTGACAAAACATAAAATTCTAAAACACCATAATAAAACAAACCTGTCCGACAATCACTTAAAAAAAAAAACAGACAAAAAAAATTAGAACAAACAAAATTTTTATCACTAAAACCTTATGACTAATAGTAATAATAGTAGCAAACAGTCAAAACGTTTCGAACTTATTTTTCATATCAAACATTGTATGTACACATTCAGCTTAATTAATTAATCGAATATGGAGCTACATTTACAACCTAAAAAAAACTTGTTCGAATGCCCAGTTCTTTTCTCGACATTTCCGTCCAACGCAGAGAAACAACCGAAAGTAATGTAACCTGCCCTCAGACGAAGAATGCAATCCCATACAAGCCATACGTGGGCATGGCTGCGTTGTGACATTTGTGCGATGCACAATTAATCCAATGTTATACACGTAATACAATAACAACTGGTACTTTGTACTTGATAAAGAAGAAAATGTTGAGGTAGTGAGCATAAAGTTAGACAACTCTTGTTAGTCTGAGGTCAGCTGACCGACGTCTATCAAAGCATGGTCCATCTTCTTTTCAATACTTACAAAACGATCTATGAAGTGCTCAAGTGGAAAACCTCCGAGACCGCCGTCCCTCCTACAAAGTTACAAAAAACTTTATTTGATACCATTCGATCATTCGAAGCAGAATTTAAATGGAAAGAAATTAGCCCGCCACTCACAGGTTGGACGGCCTGTCTCGAACAGGCGGTGAATGATTGTTAGACGATGTTTTTCGCAACATGATAAACGACTGGTCAGGATTACCGAGAACCGCATTAGCGCCAATTCTTCTCCCCGTTCGCCACCGTCCGATCAGCCACTTCATTCTGCGGATACTGATAATCGCCAGGGCTGCGCATCTGAATCTCACCCTTGGTGATTTCTTATTGTTACGATTTGTGGTGTGCTCCCGCTGTACTAACGTCAGCTGAGCGAGAACGGAGAGAGTATTTTCCTCCGAAAGCTGATATCCGCCCACTACGCAGAGCAGATAACGCTTTTGGTATGCCAACGCTTTTCGACGGCTATCAGTTCGTAGGAATTTTCCGTAAAAGTGTTGAAGCTGGAAAGAAAAAGAAGCGTTATAGACATGTGCAGCAAACCGGCTGTCCATTTCCCGAACGCAAAAAAGGCGATTGTCGACAAACCTTTTCCACCATTTCTCCGCTCATGGCACCTGCGGTATTCGTCGATTGATTCTGTTCCAAAATTCTTACTCGAGCTAATAGCTGCTCTTTGTCTTCTCGAGCTCTTGCTAGTTTGTCATGGAGGATACTTTTCTCGTTCAAATGCTTCTGCAGACTCTCGTTCAAATCCTGAAATCATACAATGAAAATTCTTTATAAGACTCCGTATAATGATATCGACTCAGAGTTACCATAGGTATAAATATCTTACCTGAATCTTTTGTACAAATTTAACCGGCACGTTTTTCTCGCCACAAAGTCTCTCCCTCTGTAATTCACTGGTAAGCTCTAGTTCTCTTTTTACACTCATTTGCAGGTCATTTTGCATATCATTAATTACATCTTTCAGTCTTTTTTCTTCATCTTGTGCTGAAGTTAACTTTTTCATTAAATCAGCTAAAGTGACTCGCTGTGTTTCAATGCATTGAATGTATTGCTCTTGTTTTTCGTGCGACTTGGCCAATTGTTTCTTCAAATGAGACATGTCCGCTTCCAGATCGACCTAAAAATATGAAATTTTCCAAAATGGAAATATTATTTTTTCTGTTTTGATAATCCTTTGAATGAACGTACAAAACAGAGAAATACTACATGCGGATGAATCGTTAATACCCGTTCTTACAGAGTAAGATTATTTTTAAATTTTGGCTCACTCACCATAACTTCTCGCGCATTGGCAACTTCTCGCCTGAGGCTCTTCAATTCGTTGTGTTCGTCAGTTCTTTGTTGCTGTCTCTTTGCTTCAGCTTCAGTGATTGTATCGATTCTCTTCTGTAGCCACTCACATTCCCCTTCTCTTGCTCTCAACTCATCTCTAGTCCTTTTCAAGTCTGTTTCAAGATGTTCTTTGATTCCCTCGACCAAAGCGAGTTTACTAGCCAACTTTTCTCTATCATCATTCAGCATTTCGAGTTCCCTTTCATATTTACTTTTCTCATTTACTATTCTTCGTATACTGTCGGCTAGTTCCACGTTCTTCCTTTCTTCTTTTTCACATTTTTCGGCAACAGTGACGTATTTTTTCTGCTCTGCTTCAACCATTTCTTGAAGGTACTGCTCCTTGAGACCAACTGTGTCAGCCACCTTCTGATTCTTCAACTTTTCTTTGACAGTATTCAATTCCGTTTCTATTCTCTTATGATCACGTCTGATATCCGATAACTGCGAGCGTAATTTTTCTTCTGCATCCAGTGACGCCTCTATCTTCATTCTTAACGTCTAGAGATGAGTTTTGTTTATTAAAAAATCAATATAACATTCAAATGTATATAAAAATATTTATATATATGATACTAACCGTGATCAATTCCGAATCGTGCTTCTGAGCCTGGTGATTAGCAGTTTGTTCTCTTTCGTATCGTATTCTCAAATGTCGACTCATGTCTTTTTCTTTTGCAAGTTCTTCGTTCAGTCTTGTTACTGTTCCAGACTCTTCTTCCAAGTCAGATCTGAAATGGAAATAGGTTTTTGGCAATTGTTATTTGTTTTTCATATTCATGTAAGTTTCAGTCTCACCGAATTTGACTCACTTTATTTGTAAGATACGATTTTCATACTCTGTAACTTGGGATTTAAGCATATCAACCACGATTTCTAAATCGTCTTTCAACTTAGTTAGTTCCTCGTTTGATTTGTTGGCTTGTTTAAGTTTTAAGCGGACGTCGTTATATTTTTGAGCGATTTTTTCTTGCTTGGCCTGATCAACCGGCTCTATATCCAAGGAGTTGCAAGCGTGTCTTTCAATTCGCCTTTTGGTTCCACCACTCTCTTCTGTCTCACTCTCAATAGCGCTCATTATTTGTTTGTCTAGCCGAGCAGACACCTGTAATTCTCTTTGGACCATGTCCTCTATATCGCCCTCGTCTTCAGATGCTTCTGTAACATTAAATACTAATTTTTAGCAGCATAACAAAAGTGAAACCTATTTGTTTCTGTACAAGTAAAATAATTTGTCCAACAAGTAGTTAATTTACTTACGATGTGAGGCAATTCTAAAATGTTCGAGTTCTTCCTGTAGTTTTACAACCACCTCCTTTAGTTCCATATTCATTTTTCTTTCATCTTTCAATTTCTTTCTTAATTCAACAACATTTCCGGACTCCTTCATTTTATTCTGTATTGTTTCCAAAGCTCTTTGCAAACTTTTACTGTCGTCACTCATCTGTCTGATAACTTTATCTTTTTCCTTAAGGTGCTCTTGCAGATGATGAATTTCTTGGTCTTTATTTTCACTGGGCGAAGAAGCACCCGAGAGGCTTGATCGTCTCGCCATATCTTCCAGTCTTCTTATAAGCAAATCTCTGTTGTTTAATCCTTCGGTTAATCTTTGAACTTCGATCTGACAGTTGGATAGTTCTTCTCTGCAAGTTTCAAACCTAGTTTTGTACTCGTACAACTGTTTGTTTTCATTTTCTATCTCAATATTACGAGTCCCAAGTGTTTCAATGGTAATATCTTTCTCGAAAATAATTTCCTTCAAGTTTTTCAACTCTTGAGCTTTTTCCTGCAAGGTAACATCAATCTTCTTGAGTTGTGTCTTTAATTTCTCATCAAACTCTTCAATCATCCTTGAATTTTCCTTTTTTAGCTCGGTGATAATTTTCTCGTTTGTCTGCATTTTACCCTTGTATTCTATGAGTTCCTCTGTCTTAAACTTGAGATTATTTTCAACTTCCAACAAGTCACTCTTTATTTTACTTTCCGAAGCTTGAGCCAATTCAAACTGTTCTTTGTAGAAAAATTTATCCCACGTCAGGGTTTCTATGGTTTCTTTCAATTCCGTACGCAGCTCAAGCAGATCATGTTGCATGGTGTTCAGTTCCGTTTCTCGTTCTGTCAATTTCTTTGACTTAATTTCGAGTTCTTCTTTCACTTTCCTTAATTGATTCTCCATATCTTGAATAAGTCTCTGATTTGACTCTTCACCGGATTTGCGTGGACTCAGCGACTCGTTTGATCTATTCCCATGTCTTGGACACTGATTAGCACTTTCGTTTATTCCCTCAGCCGAGGTTTCGCCCTCCTTGAATACACCAGACTCACCAGTTTCCATGGACAATCGTTCCACCGAGAGATTTTCATCATTTGCTTCGTTCTCTATGACGTTACGAGATCTCAGATTCTCGTGGTTCGAACCATCATTTTCCTCATTTGTCGGCGACTTAGATTCGGATACACTGCGAACTAATTCAACACCGGTCGAGCTATGAGAACGAGGTATGCAACTTTCTGACAAGCTACGAGACTGGGAGTGTAACTCCAGTCGAGGAACATCAGTGCTAGTTTTATTCGGCTCAATCATAACCATCGGGGATATCTGGCTGACGTATTTCAACTGGCTAGCATCACCAGCAGTTCGTAAATTGGAAATATTGTATGGCAAGGTTTGCGTCAGATTAACATGTTCTCTGATAGCTTCTGGGAATTCTTCACACTCTGAATTAATTGAAAGAATATCGCTCAATGTACGAGCGCTGTTCTTTGGCTCAGCTTGCTTCATCAATTCTTTCAACTGACTTTCATCCAAATTCAACGACAAGTATATTTCTAATTGTTTTTCCTTTTTAGATAGTTGATCTTTGAGGTGATCAATTTCCTCATTTTTATCCTCCAGCATCGAGTCAAGCAACTGTGGTAACTCTTGCTGAACTCGCTCCTGTGATCCAACTTTTTCCTGGAAACAAAAATCAACTTTTAGTTGACATGATGATACGATGAAGATGAATTTCGTGTTGACCATAAGGAAGCGTTTGATGTGAAGTAAAGATGCTCAACGTTAAGTTGACACAAGATAAAATAAATTAAAATTACCTCCAACAATTTTTTCTCTCCTTCAATGACTTCTAGACGATCTCGAAGCTTCTGAATAGTATTGTTCTCGACTTGAACAACGCTTGCAATCTCACCTTCTTTTTCAAGCAACAATTTATTCGCTCTCTCCAATCGCATTTCAGTATCTTTTATCTGATGAATTAAAATTTACGATATTATACTACAACAGTAATTCTTAACAAGTTGCGTGTCTAAAACAGACTTTCCAATAACGAAGTTTATTCAGATTCGTTTCGTATTTCTTAAATTTGGGATAAATTGAAATATCTGATCTATATAAAGTGGCAATACTTTTTTACCTGTAAATCCTTATCAGCTACTTCGCGTTCCAAGGAGTGAACTTTGGCGTTCACTTCATGTAACTGTAATTCCAAGCGTGAAGTAGCCTGTCTCTGAGCAAAAGGAGCACTCTGTTTCTGCTGTTCCAATCGACCACGCATAGCTTCAATTTGGAACAATTGTTCTGAATTAGTTTGCTGTAATATTTCTTGCTCAGCCTGTAGTTCCTGTAAATTATTCATAATTACAGCTCTGTACGTTTCAGCAAGCGATTCCATATAACAAGTTATAGCTGATGGAGGGACTAACTTCGTTCTGATTTTTCAGAGCCGTCATCTGCATTTCCAGGTCCTTAATTCTCCTGAAGGCGACCTCTTCGGCTCTACCGTGTTTTATCATTTTTTCTTTCAGTTTAAGAATATGATCGAGCGGCAAGGTAGGAGGCGATTGAGGATCGTCTGGCGTTGGGCATCGAGAAGCATCAATCTGTTCTCTAACAGACACGTCCTCGCTGGGCTGGCTTAGGCTCAAGTTAGAACCGCACATGTGCAGTGCTTCCAGATCTTTTATTCTCTTGTCCAATTGTACGTCCATATCGCGTAATTCCAATTTGATCTGTTTCATAGCCAACGAATTAACGTCGAAGTGTTCGGTGCTCAATTTGTGCTTTCTAAGTTCCTCCTAAAAGCAAGTTGATTCAATACACATTTTCTACTTATCATTGTCGATCGCTGAAGTAAAACTTACTTGAAGATGATCGATGTGCTCATTCAAATGAACATTCTCGCTGCCCATTTTAATCGCGTCTAATTCTTGGGCAAGTTCCTGTTGATTTTTAGTTTGTACATTGATCAATTCTTCCATCTGATTGATCTGGGTCTGCAGAGCATCTTCACGTTCCGTTTTTGCTTGAACCTGCTGTTCCAAGTCAGTGATAATATCTCGCAATACCCATATCTTGTCAATAGCTGCCTTCAATTCGCTCTCAACCTCAGACTTTCGCGCCTCAGCCTCGGACATCATAGAAGACATCTCGTGCATCTGGGATTCAAGAGCTTCCACCTATATTTCCCGTAATCGATCTATGTTTTTAAAGTGATATTTACATGGGCATGCAAACGGTGACATATTTTACCATATTTAAGCTTTTTATGAGATATTTAAGGCACACGAAAATTATGTTATTACTATTTTAATATTATTTTATTTTTAATCACTACAGTATTAATACTTATTAATGTTGACTGTCATTTCTATTAATTCCACGACTAGAATTAAGGGATTTGTACAAATTTACATGGTGAAATTAAGATTCTGGTTATGGAGTTATATTAAATGTGACGAATAAAGTGTATTCACACTGAAAAAAATAGAATTAATGACAACAGCAGTGGAAAAAAAGATGAGTGATTAATTTTCTAGAATGTATTTGGAGTACTAATAAAATAAGACGGATAGAAAAGTAATAAACTACTTACAACGTTTAGATTATGAACTCTTATCATTTTCCATAGCCTGTGTTAATTTGTTTACGGATAAATTTTAGTTATTCGAGCACAGACCCGCAATACCATGTTTGATTACGAGTACGAAACTTGTATGAAAAATTTAGAACATGAAAGTACGAGTAAAATTGTAAAAAAAAAGGGAGAAATTCGCACAGACTTTCATTATTGGCAAGCAATAATTGAGCGATTCGTATTTGTATAGAGACGTGAAATTCTGATTTTTAAAGATAAGTAAACACTCACGGTTGCTTCGATGTCAGTTGGACGAAGCACGCGGGTGACTGCATAAGTTGATGGTGGTACAGGCGATAGCGAAGACTGCTTTGCGTGACAAACAGAGAAACCAAAACCACAGTGCAGAAAAACGTGATTTAAGTAATAATAGATGTGTACCACAATGACAAAAACGTGTGTTATTTAAAATACGATGCGGCGATGCGTGTTACAAGCTTTTCTATAATAATATACTTATACATATGTATATGATATTTATTATTAAACAATATATTAATGAAAAAGTGATATTACATCTGCAATAATCGTTAGGCTAGCCAAAACCTGTGCAACAAATCTAACCACCAAAATTATTATTATTAATTAATTAAATATGTACATATTTATTTAATCGTAAGATGGCAAGAGTATGCACAGTTTCAACGAATCCAAAATAAATATTTCTATCATTACTATGTATATTGTAAGACTTACCTCTGAGGTGATACGTTGATCACGTTCCTTTTCGCGATCCTTTTCTCTAAGCTGCTCAATAAGCACTTCAATTTTACGAGCTGCTTCGTCTCTTTCAGCTTCTCGTTCGCCGGCTTGTTCCTCAAGGAACTTACGCGTAGCACGCAACTGTTTATCCGCTGCTTCGATCTAAACATCAGATTTACGGATCATTTTAATTGCTTTGAAAAATACATACAAATGCAGTGATTAATAAGCTATTTTCATAAACATATTTCATTAAAAAATTTTAGTATTCATTAATTTGCTGCTAGATGAAAAGAAAAATGGATTCATGCTAATTACTTTTTAACAAAATATTGTAATCAATCTTATATTGAAAGAATGAATTGAAGTACCAGTCCGTGAAAATTTATAAGTAAGTGAGCAGAATTAATTAAGATTAAAATCATGAATTCTGCCAGTTTTTAAACTGATCTAATCAAAAATTGTATTAATGATCGGACCCTACAATTAATAAAGCAGCGTAGCAGATTTTTCCAAAATGAAACCACCCAAAGCAGGTCATTATTTCAGTGACACATTGCAGAGAATGTTGGGGAATTTGAAAATCAAAAAAAAACCGAATCTTACAAAAATTCAGAACAAAAAAAAAAAACGCTCAATTACAAACTAGATAACAACCACCCATTCCACCATGCAATCATATAACCAGGCAAGGATGTTTAGTAATAATTTCAGTCGGGATTTAGGAAAATAGCACAGAATTATAAGAAGGTGAACAAATGATTTTTTGAGGCTGTAATAACGTAAATTCATTGTAACCACATCGTCTGTTACTTGAAAATTCAACAATTATGTCCCATGTGATTGTCACATAAGCATTTTCATATTTTTAGTGTTTCAACAAAGCTGTACAAAGATATAAAAAATCCGATATACAAGCGTTCTATATAGCAATATTAAATGACCGTGTATGCGATGATGACAAACGAATTTTTAATTTCGAATTAGAGGGTAATAGCAAAACTTTATGGATACTACAACAAATGCGTATTAATATTAGTAGTTCTATGATTTACCTTTCGGCAGCAAACCCTGTGAATGTATGGGGGAGGAGTAGGGTCAAAAGATACCTGCTGGCAAGACAACATAATGCAAATCAATCTCAGAAAATCTGTCCTTCCAAGTCACAGGGGTTTAATTTTTGCTCCAGGAATTAGTTCTTTTTTTTTCTCTTTCTATCTTTTGGAATATAATTTCACGAACATTGAAAATGGATTCAATAAGATTTAAACAATCTTAAAAACCAGAGTTCAGAGAGTAAAAAGTGTACAAAATCATACCAATCTTAGAGAATTTATTGAAAACTCTCTGTGATTTGGACTTACAGAATAAAACAATATCAATTCTACAACTTAAGAATCGGGTAATCATTCATCTTGCACATAAACCAAAATTTTTTTAACAACACATACCAATTAATGCTAAGTATAATCAATTTTCATGCAATTGAACACAGTCGGATAAAATTTTTATTACCTGCAACTGCAAGTCTTCTTTCTCCTTCTTCGCTTCATCTGCAGCTTTGTCCCCTTGTCTGCACAAATCTTCGATTAACTGCAACAGGTAGGAATTTTCGCCACCTCCGTTTGATATCACAGTTCTCACTGAAAGTAGATGATATTTTAAATAATTGATATTGTCTGCGATATTGAATTGGAAATGCTGAGGTAGCGTCCAAGTATTTGAAACAAATACATCACCTCTTTCTTGAAGTTGGGATAAATTCTCCGTCGTAACGTCGACACCCGACTCCTCATGTTCGCCATAACCTTCGCTGATGATTTCTTTCTTGTTTTCTATAGAAGTTAACTTGAGCTGTAACTCGTGAATTTTCACTTTCAGATGTTCGTTTTCTTGCTCGTAGTTGAATATCATATTTTCAGCCTCCTCGAATTTCACACCAAGCTCTTCGTTCACTTTGCTCGACCACAAAACTTGCTTCGCAAGCATATCGATTTTAGATTCTTCAGGTGTCGATGATACTCCCAATATTTGGGCGGCCTCTGATTTTAGTCGATCTAAACAATTGTCCAACTCAACTTTCAACTCGTGGGTAACGTCTTTATCCCTTTCTATTAATTCGAACAAGGTATTATCGTCGTTCATCAGCGTTTGGATGCCTGAATACCTAGGCGCGAAATGAACTCTTTTAATTTTTGTAACTGTGGGTTTAGAAGGAGTCTGTTTTTCCGCAGGGCACGTGGTGTTCTGGAAATCTTCAGTTTTATCTCCAGTTTCTTTCGTCGACGTTTCTTCTTGATCGTCTTTCATTTCCATGGACTTTGACAACTGCGTTTTCAGTACCTCAGATATTAGAGTATTGTTTACCTCTTCTTCGCACATTGTAAAGTAATTGATCAACTCTGTTACAAGATTTTTCAGTGTCAAACAGGTCTTATGTAAATTGTCCCTGTAAAAATTATGGATAAATTTCATTAATCACTGATCAACATCACAAATGCACAACAGCAATAAATTTGTCAATATTACCTTTCTCTAATCAGAACATTTTCCGAACTCAAATTTCCGTCTTCTGAACCCGTTTTTCCACCACCTCTGGATGCCACCCTAATTTTCGTCAATTCGTCTTCATGGCGTTCGATAGTTCGGTTTAAAAGACGTGTGTGTTCTTCCTTAAGCCGGGCCAATTCAGCAATGTGCTGCTCTTTGAGTTCTTGGATTTCACGTTTAGAACCATCAGTGAATTTGTCACGTAGCTCGAGCAGTTCTGCAGGCCAACTCTGCTGAGCATCTGTTTCATCAGCTGACAGCAATGCCTGCATAATGCCGATGTCACGCTATCAAAATATTGCACTCAAATGAAAGGTATTTGTATTTGTTTGAAAAGCATCCCTTCCACCAAAGAATAGGCGATTTGTATTGTGATTTTGAGTCACTGTGTCAATGTCAATAACGAATGAGTCACCCATAATCCTCCACTAATCTTTCTGGATGTTTAGCTGTGTGGGTGAAATTTTCAAACGAATTGAACGAGCAATGATTGAATATAATTCTTAGTAGATATAATCACAACAGCCAGCTATAAATTTTTATTTCCTTCCTCGGTTAAATACACAAATATGAAATGATCAAAATATTACGGAGGTAATCTGGAGTAGCGTTAACTTCTGAAATGTGCAAAAGCGGTTGCAGGTGGCAATAAGCTACCTGAATCTGTTCCTGGAGTGCGTTGACGATGTCAAGCTTGGCCAACGCGACCTGTTCCTCTAACTGGTGACTGTAGGCAGCTCTCAATTCGGTCAATTCGCCACTTTCCACAGCAATTGGATCCAAGTCCGTTTGACATGGCTGCATGCGCAGGTTCACAGGTCCACACAACACATATGTTAGTTACGAATGGGATTTACTATCTAACGGTACATACACATACTGTATGATGAAAATGAGTTCAACTATTAGACAACCCATTCCTGAAGCAATCAAGTTACATTATTCCCACAAAACGAATAAGACTCAAATGCCAAGTCATCGACCGCATGCATACTGGAGAAAATAACTGAAACTAAAATGAGTCGAACTTTTCAAAATGTTGATTTATATGCCGCCAAGTTCTGTCGGCATGAATCAAGTGAACTGTAGTACTGTTTTTCATTTTCTTTTTACCTTTTTTGTGGTAATCAAATTGCGATAATTTAGATTAAAAGACTAAGCTTTGCGTGACGCCTTCGTAACTAACGACTTACCAAGGCACTGGTATAAAAAATATTCGCATCAATGTAGATAACAAAATGTCAAAGGTTGATCGAGGGAAACGCTCACGATTAAATGAGCGACTGAATTGACAATGGCCACTGTTGACAAATCGGCAATTACAAATTCATATGCAGGTAATTAAATTCCATTCTGATTGCAAAATTTCGATCGTACGCAAGTACTACATGCATCACCAAAAATATTATAACGCACATGTTCATGCCAAAATAATATGCGCATAATGTTATGGAAAAGGATTTGGTCTCACCTGATTGACCAGTTTGATTAGTCCTCGTTTTTCGGTTCGTTCCGACAGCTTCTGCACCATGCTGTTATGCAGTTTTTGTTGTTCAACCAGCTTTTCCTCGTACTCTGATTTCAGTTTCTCAAGTTCCTCAACTTTCAAGAACAGCTCCTGCTGTATCGAGGCGACTTTTTCTGAGCCTTCCGCCATTGATTTTGCGATATTCTCATCCTCATTAGAATCAATTTTGCTCTTAAGTTCGCTATCTGTCTTTGAACTTCGCCCAGGAACATCCAAAACGTTTAGACAGTCGCCACCACCGCCAAAGTACAGATCGTCAGTTAATTCTTCTATCTCGCTGTCGTTGTCAGACATTTTCTTTGACTGCTGACTGAATACCTCTTCAGAATACTGTTTTTCCATCTGTAAACATTTTTGCTCAAAGTATGTCCTTAGTTCTTCCATTTCCTTGGAATGACGAGTCTCGAGTTCGGCTTTCAAATCGCTCAAGCTCAATGCATTGTCACTCGTCCCAAGCGAAAGCGACTTCAATTTCTGTACATCGTTTACTGTTTGTGCTTTAATTTCATCCATTTCTTTGGCATGTTCTTCTATCAACCCTTCATTCTGCTTAATCAGGGCAATCTTTTCGTTTACAAGTGACTCCTTTTCTTTCGTCAATTTTTCTATTTCCAATTGGAGACTATTTATATCTTCTTTTGATTGCTTATTGGTTAAATATTCATTTTCTTCAATTAACCTCTGTCTCTCCTGCTGAAGTTTGTCGAAATTTTGCTGTAATTTCTCCAATTTCTCACTTACTTCTTCGTAATTCCTCTGAAGCTTAATTAGGTTTTCATTTTCTTTGACAATGGCTGCTTTTTCCGTGTTCAAGTCATCAATTTTTTTCTCCAAGTCTTGAATATTAGTCACTTCTGCTTGCACACCTTTTTCAATCAACTTGACATCCATCTTATCTAATATTTCCTGTGCCCGAGCAGAGTCATTTATAGTTTCCAATTGATCTGGCAATTTGCTGTCCTGAATCGAGATATTCAATGCAGATTCGTTAAGGCAACTTTCGTTGGCAGCCAAGGTTTGATTCAGCTTTTCCTCAACCTCTGCACATTGTTCCCAAGCAGCTGCAAGTCCTTTCTTCAATTGGGCAGACTCCTCCTCAGATTCTTTCAATTTTTCATTTAGCGCAATAATTTTTTTAGCGCATTCAAGTTTATCGTTCTTTAATTGATCAAGCTGATTTTGTAAGTTTTTATTTTCACGTTCGAACAACTCAATTTTATCTTTCAAAAGTTGCACTTCGCCAGATTTCGCTCCCTTTGGCAAATCTGTAATTTCCTTGGGTGTTTCCTCATCTTGTCCAAAGTACAACGAACCTTGGAAAAGTTCGGTCGAACCAGGAGTTGTCTCATCCACTTGATCCAACTTGCCCTTACTTTTGTCTTGGGAATTTTTCAAGTCGTTCAACTGTTTCTCATACGTCCGATTCACCTGATTTGTCTTTTCCAACTCCTGATTGACTTTATGCAACTCTTGAGTAGTTTTCTCCAATCTCTCATTAGCCTGTACCAAGTCTTCAGTAGTCTTGGAAACATCATTTTCCAATCCATTGATCCTCTCAACTAATTGCTTTTCCATCAATGCTTTTTCCTCCAATCTCTGTTTCGTCATTTGAAACTGTAAAGCGACTTCGTCGAAGGTTTGGTAGGTGGTTTCGTTGAACTCGCTTCCTGTGTTGAAGCTGACTCCGCTGAATCTTGACAATGATTTTTCCAAATCAAATATTTTGCTGCTCATAGATCTCTCGTGAACTTGGCTATTCTCTATGAGCGATTGCGCTGCCGAATATTTCGCTGAGAGATCATCCAATTTGAATTTTAGTGCCTCATTATCCTGCTTCAGGACGGTTACATTTGTCAGAGCTTGCTCTAGAGATCGTTCGATGCTCTCCTTGGATTCTAATACACTAGAAGCAGCCACATATTTCGAAGTTATTTCATCAAGCTGAATTTTATGCAGCTTTATTTGCTCCTGCAACATTTCCTTTTCCGCCTTACTCTTCAATGAATGCTGACGACGATTCGCCTCCATCTGTAAGGTAAGATCCTCAACGCGGGACTTGTACAATACAACTTCAGCCTGGGCTGTTCTCTGTGCTTCGGAGTGGTTAACCAACTCCAATTTCAATGCTTCAACAGTTTTTTTGTAGGTTGTTAGCTGTGTTTGAAATACAGATAGTTCTTTAGCATGTCTAGTTTCAAGATCTGGCAAATCTCTGTTTAAATGATCGGACAAGGTTCTATTTTCTTCTATCACTAGTTTTAACTGTTTTTTGTAATCCTCCTTAACCCGACTCAATTCGTTGCTATGAGATGACGACAACTCCTGGAATCAAAGATCATTAATGAATAATCCTTACGATTCAAATATTTAGAATATACATAAAAAGTACCTATTTCGGATAAACTTACCTTCAACTCATTTTGGTGCTTTTCTGCATTTGCCTTAGTTTCAGTCGTAAATTTCTCTAAAATTATTTGCATGTCCCGTTTAATTTTGTCAACACGAGCTTCGTATTGTTTCTGCTGCTCTAATGTTTCTGTAATGTTCAAATTGTTTTCTGCTGCTCCGATGCGAATTCTTTCATTCAACTGATTAATCTGAAGCTTGTAGTCGTTTATTTCAGCCTTCTGTGTTTCACTTTCCATTTCCAACTTCTTCCTATCTTCGTTGGACTTATTCATTTGCAATTTAAACTCCTCTGTTAGCATTTTTTGATTCGCTAACTCATTCTCTAATTTTTCAATTTTCACATGAAATGGTTCGATGTCTTCAACTGGAGTGGTTCGCTGCTCCAACTGCATTGCATTCAAGGTATTTACCTGAGTCAACAGATAGTCTCTAGCTGAAAGTGTTTGTTCCAGAGATGCGGTTAAATCTTCAATGAGATTGTCACGTTGATTGACAGCTCTTTCAAACTCTTGAAGCTTGGCGTGATAAGTTAGCACAAGATCCTTATAATTAATACTACTAGCACGACTTTGTGATGAATTTGGAGATGATGCTTCACCCCTTAAATTTTCAATCTCAGCATTAAGAGCCTCCACTACCGCCTCTTTCCCTTCAAGTAATTCTTCCAGCTCTGCTACTCTTCCTGCCATTCCTTCCAAGTCACCTTCACCCTCTCCTTCGCTCATACTAACACTGCTATGAGTTAAATCTCTCAATGACACGTTCATCTGTTTTTGTAGAAAATTAAAAAAATAAAGTAAAATCCCATTTTGACAGTTTTTTGCATAATATTTATCTAGCCTTCGATCCCAGTCATTTCAGTTTTTTCTGCTTGACATCCATCGACAGCCAAATTTTCAGAAAAAATACTACTGTAAAAGGTGGAAATCTGACTTAATACCGAAATATCATTTGCAGATATTTTAATATTAACTTCAATTGCCTTGAAAGTAAGTTATAAACAAATTTATGCAATTTTTGGACACCAGTACTATAGTTATTGATATTAAATTGTCACATTTTTTTGAATAAAAAAATGTCATATTGGAATGACTAATAAAAGTGAAGTGATTACACGTGTGTATTATTATGGATGAAAAAGTGTATTAAAAAATTCATGAAAATTTTAGAATTTCAATAAAGAAATAAACTTTTTTCATATGCAGACTATTGAAAAGAACAGCTATCTGTATACATGAACTAAACATTGAATAAACAAATTGTTATTCACACAATTCATGTCCCAATTCTGTTTATAATGAACCCGTCAAAATAAAACTACAAATCGTTGATACAACAAGATCAGAGTATAGGAGCCATGGCAAAAAATTTGTACAGGTGTGTCTCATTGGGGTAAAATTGATATCATTCATCAGGGTGATAATCAGATTACAGGTGCACTTCATACTGCAGCAGAGTTTAAATAAGAAATAAAATTATTATTATTAGATGAGCTGCCTCGACTGTTGACAAATATGATAAATTAAAAATTTTCTTATATACTTCACAGCAAATGAAATACTTACACTGACGTTAGCACCCCGTGTTTCTGTAGATCGCACCTGGGCCTCGTTGCGTGAAGATTCTGCATCTGACGGCTCAGCCGATTGATTACCGCTACTGTTGTGAGCACTGTACAATCGTTCCGCTTTGTATTTAGCAAGCTGAGAATTGTGAATGTAAGATATAAAACAAATGAATATTGAATGTCATATATATCGCTACATTAGACCGAATGGCCGAGCAGATGCTGCGACTCAAGGCTTTGGGTGTGGGGTAATAAAAAATGTGAAAAAACGAAGATAAACAAAAATGATTGAGATTAGGATATGAGGTAATTGCTTTACTGACAAACTGTGATTAGATGTAGGAATCGGAATAAATCGCACCCCAATGATCTAAAGTTGGGTTTGAAATCGTATGAATTAACGGCTCGAGATTAGGTTTAAAAATACCAGAACTAATTATAAATACAAAAAAAGTTTAGGGTACAAACCATTTCCCGGCCAGCCTCCAAAGCGCGTTGCCGTTTTTCGTCCTCGTCCATTATTCCCTAATCCTTGTTAGTTATGTGAATAAAAAAATGTCCAAATCTCACGTAAAATGCAATATCGTTACAAATTAAAAATGAACTATGCCTTTCTCGGCGCTACATTTCGGACCACTTTTCTTTAAACACTCGACCGTTGATATGCTGATGGTTCGTAATTTACAAAAATTACGATAAAGTAGCGTCCGTGTAGTTTGAGCATAGGTGGTGCCTTATATCAAGACAGCCAATCTACATTGGGCTCTTAACTATGCTCTTAACAGGCCGAACAACGCCGTCTGCATGTCACAGCCCACGTTAATTCAAATAATTGTCCAATTCGGTTGAGAATATAGTGCGTTTGTTTATTATTGACCACGAAGATCATCTTTGTTTCGTTCCGTCGCGCCCTCTTACTTCCTGCTCCCATCACGATACTCCCCCTCCCGCCTACATCGGGCTATGGGCTTATACACAGAGACAATAGAGATCCTTGAATAGTGGTAGCATCCTAAACTCGCATGTGGCGTGAATTGAGACTGGTTAAAGGTAATCCAAGTACGCTCTATCTCTCTCGCTCTGCGCCATGATTGGCTGAGCGCTCTTGCCGCTGGATGAGTTTTCATCTCGATGAGATACTCCGTGTGTACTCGAATGATCGAAGACTCCCCTCCCCCTCCCACACCACCTCGCACCATGGCATCTAAGAAGTGGCGCCACATGACTCGAAACACTACAGAGATCGCCAATCGGTGTTCTTGAAATTGGCGCCAACGTTCGGCGCTTCAAAACGCCCGACTTCGTGAGCACGTGTCGGCCATGTTGTGCGGAAAAAAGAATACAAATTGAATAAGTCAGCTGTCAGGTGAAAGGACAAGTGAGAAACCGGAAGCGTGATATTCAAATATTCTGTTTAAACCGTCGTAACGTTAATCAGATCAATTCACATCCACCGAGTTATCGTGCCCCATATCACAAATATGAGTCACGTACTACACATCGAGGTCTGTCAACGGATTGACAGGTAACTTGCATGTTTCGATGCCCATTCTTGCCTGACTCGTAGACGAACCGATTTCAGTACGCAGTTAGAGATGCTCTGTTGTTCCCGTCTTGCGACGTTGGAGTGGATATGATAGAATGTTTTGAACTGCTTGTTTAAACGCACATGAAGCCTCTTATTTATCAATTTAATTTTTCATTCAAGTCTATTGTCTGTCGAGGAAATAAACAAAGAAGTACAAGATGAGCTGAGAATGTTGAACACACTAGACTTGTGCTCACCAATTATCGGGAAACATTGCTCTAACAATGTATTGAGGGATCATGTTGAAAGCATATCATTTTATCGCAGCATCAACGAAGTATGAAGAATTATATTTTTTCATTCCTTGTTTGGAAAGTCTCAGATATTATTTAACTTATAACATTAACTTTCAGAGCACGAATGTAAGCTTAAATGATGGGATAGAACTTGCACTACACGTTTATAGATTACAAGAAGAAGAGCCGGCAATGGAAACAATATGTGATGGCGACAACAACTCAGATGAATTACCTGTCGCTACTCACTGGGTTTTACCATCGTTAGATTTTAAAGGCTTATGGGAAAGTTTGTATTATGATTCTGACATAAAGGAAAATGTAAGAGACGACATAGAAACCTAGTCTTTTACGAGTTGTCTTCTATTTCAATTACCTTATTCTAATAGTCGTTATCATTCATGTTTCAGTTACTTAGTTTTGTTGAAACTACAATATTATTTTCCGACCGTCAGATAGATGCTAACATTATAAGCTGGAATCGTGTCGTACTTTTGCACGGACCTCCAGGAACTGGCAAAACCAGCTTGTGCAAAGCTTTGGCTCAGAAATTGGCAATCAGATTCAATGATCGATATTCTCACTTTGCTCTGGTAGAAATAAATAGCCATAGCTTGTTTTCAAAGTGGTTTTCTGAGGTACGGTCATATTTTTTGCTGTCCAGTTGTAAACATTAGACAACTTTTTAATATTGTTTTTGCAGATAATCTTCATTTCTTAAAATCTGCAATAATTAATGATAATAATCTTAATTTGAGTATTAATTCTTCACGTTTTAGAGCGGAAAATTAGTAATGAAGATGTTCGGTGAGCTGAAACAGTTACTCGAAAATCCAGATGCCTTGGTTTGCGTATTGATCGATGAAGTAGAGTCTCTGGCACATGCACGAAAGTCTTCAGTCTCTGGAACAGAGCCGAGCGATTCTATTCGTGTAGTAAATGCCTTACTCACCCAGCTGGACCACATTAAACGTTACCAGAATGTTCTCATCTTGACTACCAGCAACGTGACTGAGGCAATTGACTTGGCCTTTGTAGACCGAGCAGACATCAAACAATACATAGGGCACCCCAGTGAAATTGCTATCTACAAAATTTATCAATCGTGTATCAAAGAGCTGACCAAGGTAACTTGAGATGTATAAACGATTTTCAAACATACAGCAATCATCGATGGTGTTTAATCGACTAGCCATGTAAACATTTACTTTCTTGTTGGTTTTAGGCACAAATAATAGAAAATGAGGATATACTTGACATATCGCATTTGAAAGCAAATGGGTACGAGGAAAATTCTACCACAAGGCATAGTCTGAGGCTGCTTGAACTGAGCCGTGAAAGTGTTGGATTAAGCGGTCGTGCATTGAGAAAAATACCGTTTCTTGCTCACAGTCTTTACCTACGCACCAAAACCGCGAATTTATCGCAATTTCTTAGAGCTATGCATTTAGCGGTTACAAAACACAAGGAGGATGCCATGGAACAAACGTATTAATGCTCCGTAACTCCCACACTATTTTTATATCACGAAATTATTCTATAATTATTCTCACCATTGAATTACGTTTTTTTAAAGTTTTACATCATAATTGATAACGTACTTTTAACACACACAGGTATTACAATTTAAGAAAATAATATTTACTTACATTAGCTCTACGCTTAGACGTTTATGAAAAGCTGCATTGATTATTCAGCTAATATATATTCTATACCAAAATAACCTTTCATTCTGCTTATTCGTGCCTGAAGTTTTGTTTTTTTCTGAATGATTGTAGTGGGCAAAGTGAAAAGAATTCATTGATTGCCACAGCAGGTGCATTGATGCTACATAGCCTCATACATGTATTATTTATTAATGTTCAATGTAACGTTATAAGTTATTTTACACAATAAACCCTATTTCTACCGAACGGCATATAAATCAACCAACAGTATATTCTTCAAGTCAACGCAAACAACGATGAATATTGATTTTGAATTTTCCCGCGTTTTGCCAAGCGCCACTTTGCGCTCTGCCATCAGGCTCCCTCGTAAAAATCATAGACTTATACAGATAGACTGAGCGCTCCTATAAGAGGTACTGAAGCTTACAAATAAAGGACAGAGATATATTGACAGTACTGCTCTCTCTTTTCAATCTGTTTCACACCGGCGGACAAGGGCACAGTGGAAGTGAAACAGCTACAGATGTAGGCGCATAATTTCGCCTCATTCTCTTCTACCGCCTCGATCCCCGCTGCAAACATCGTCAGAGAGAGTAAGGAGTACTCCCGGCATACTTCTGTCCTTTACATGTTTGCTTCAAGCGGCTCATAAGAGCGCTTAGCTTATCTTTTATAGGTCTGTGGTACCAGTGCGAGCTCACATCTACAACGAGTAGTATTCACGGTTTAATCTGCCGATTGTTGTGTTCGTGGATGAACGAGGCCTCGAGAGCCAACCAGGAACCGAGAATTTGAGCCAGTTGTTTTCAGCGGCTAGTGCGTGTTGGTCGTGCGTCGATTATCAAAGTGTAATATCTGTTTTTTAACTGAATAAAAATATAAATATATCAAATAGAAGACAAAGCAGTGCCTAAAAGACAGATAGAAGATAACAAAGTGTCCTGGGCGAGGAGGCCCGTGGGGGTTTAGGTCAACGTTATTGTTATTATTTTTTTATTTGTCATTCCTACATCGTCAGATCTTCTCATTTGTTTATGGGGTAAAGTGCTGCTTATACGCTGATCAAGTGCGTGTGAATGCGTCTCGGAGGATTCTAGCATCTCTGTCCACCGACGACGACGAAGACGGAACGAAGAATGTCGCAGCGCGACACAGTAATTCACCTCGTTGCCGGAGGGTGGGTCCCGCACTGCATTTATTCATCCCAACACCGATCGCTCTTGATTCGAAAAAACTCAGCTACACGTGAAAAATGCGACGCCGGAATGCCGGCGTATTTTTTCTATCCCGCCCGGTGCATAACATCGTGGCATCCGTGCGTCGTGTCATTTCTACGCAGTGAAGCCGAGCCTAGGATAAAACCTGTGGCGACCGCGCACACACGTTTGGCTTTTCCTCCGTGTATGCATGCAACGTATGTTTCATGAAAACGCGCAGCACGTGTGGGTGTAGGTGGTGGTTGTGCGCAACGGACGTAGGAAAAATAATACATATATCCGCGTATATCGTTTCATAATATCACGTCTATGAACGGTGAAATTATGATATCATCATCGCTGCGGGACCAGAGCTGAGTCTAAAGATAGCTTCTCTTTCATTAAAATTCCGGCGCGATCCCCCCCACCCCATGAAGCATCCTACATTCGATCATCGAATCATTGACTCGAAGTTCAGGAGTACTCGTCGCATCGATTCCGCGGCTGATTTCCGGTTTCGGGTGAAAACCTGAACGGGGTCGCGTGTGATGACCGAAAAACATGAGAATGAAGTTAGTAACGTGTTTGTACGATGCGCGTTGAGAAATAATCGATACTTCACACCTTTCGGAATGTCTAAAATTTAGTAAACATATTGGTAAATTAAATGTGCTCATATTTTGCAAAACCAACTCCTGGATTTTTTCACTGATGTTTCATTACGCTAATGTTACTAACTTCAGCCTTATCGAAAAACAAGTGCAATACGCCGGGTGCAACCGCGAAGGCCACGGAACCAGATGTGATGTTGTTTCTTCGGTCATTGACATACAAATCTTGCATAGAGTCGAACGGAACTTCGGTCTTTTTCTAAATCGGAAACGCCTTGTTTATTTGAGAAATATGAATCGTAGATAAGGAAAAAGTGGCGTCGATGTTTGTAAAATGCATAGGTGGAAGTAGCGAGTTACAATTAGAGTTCAAATCGCTGTTGTTATGTTCTGGAAGCCCGGAACTCGTTTCTCGAGAGAGCTGTACGCGTAAACCACGGACGATGGAAAATTACCAAAGATAGCGAACCCAGCTTCAATTTTTTCGACATATATTCGGAGGAAGAAGTAAAGCGGTTATTCGGGAGTTAGATAATGCGACGACGCGTTCTCGTCTCAAGAAATTAGTCAGCGTTCAATAAATGTACTTCGAAAGGTTTCGCCGTGCGGCGAGGCGCCGCGCCGCGGAATGCGAACTGATACCTGTAAACACACATGTATGTATTGTTTGTTTACAAAATTTCACGTGCTAAATTTACAACTCTACGCAGATAGCCGGGCAAGGAAATCCGGATTCCTTTCCCTTTACGATAAAGCTGAAACAACCCGCACACTCGTGTAAAAGAAATGTAGACGAAAATTTTTCAGGCGTCTTCGTTCTCCCTTTAGTTTCTACAGAACTACGTCTTTCTTGTGAGACGCGTACACAAGTTGCATCACTTTTGAAGCCCACGGACCGGTTTATAGCAAACTCCATGTATAACATACGCAGAGTATGCGAAGACTTTGGCAAATAGTTTTGGTAGATTCGGTTGACAGATCAATCTGAATGTAAATCAATGATATCTCTATCGAAAATTGCTGCCTGAGCATTTCAATTCTCAATTTAAATTCACGGGTCTTCGTCCAATTTCACCCGATAAAATCATTATGCATTTCCATCTTCCAAGCTTGTATGTTTTCCACTTATTCCTCTGTTTCCAAACGCCGCAAGTCTTCGGCCTGTTTATTTTTCCAGAACACAACACGTAACGCGTAGTATGTTATCATCGAGCTATAGACATGCCGGCATTGTTGTTGGTAGTGACAGATGTTCGCAATCCATCTCGTTTCTCGCAGTATTGTATATACATACGTATATGTATGTACGACAGCCCGCATTCCAGCAACCAGCTGATCATAATAATACGATCTTTTTAAAAGACATTTGAGCATTTATTCAGCCTGAAAGAAATTCTTGACGCCATTTTGAACGAATTTTTGAGTCACCTTGTATTTTAGCAAGTTAGATTTATTTTTTACAGCAAAAAATTGTTCCAATTTCGTTTTGAAAAATAATATAATCCCCAAAATTATTATCCGGGAATCAAATCCGTTTCATATGTACAGAAGTTGGGTGTAATGTGTATAGGGAAAGAAAAAAAGCTAAGGAGTTGAGAGAGAAACACGACTGAAAACCACCCCATGGTACTCTGCCCGCAGGGTGGCCGGTACGGTAGGCGCCATAGTCACTTGTCCGTTGGAAGTAGTTAAAACACGGCTACAGTCATCCTCTTCTGGTTTTTACCCACCTTCAGGGCACAAGGAGTTGACATCCGGCCACGTTACTTGCAAAAGTTTCCCGACGCCCCAGCAAAGGAGGAGACTATGCACCGGCGGATATCCAAGGTAGATGAAACTGCATCGTGAAGATGAAGTTGGTAACGTTATTGTGACGATTCACGTGTCCGAAAAGATCGTTGTTTCGCAATTTTAGAAAGACGTCCGACGATGCGGTAAATTATAACAAGAATAAATCTGTTCATGTTTTGTAAACTCGAACTACCTCAGTTACTGCGAATTTGCGAAATAGTGGTTTGCCCCCCCCCCCCCCCCCCCAAGTTTCGTTACGGTAACGTTACTAACTTCAGCCTCTTACTACATCCGCATTACTATTTTGAAAAGACAGAGAGAGAGATAGAGAGAGATCATATTGAAGTTAGTAACGATATCGTAACGCATTCATCCAGAGGAAAAACCGTTATTTCGCAAATTTCGAATTATTCGAAATTCAGTAAGCCGTAATAAAACAAAACACATTCATATTTAGAAATCTTATCAGGTGATGAAATTGATTTGTAACGGTTTTTTTTTTTTTTTCATGAAAACAGATGTGTAAAACGCTACGAATTAATTCCAACACCTAATAGTTCCTTAAAAATCATTGTGAAATGAAGATGATAGTGATGTTTTCCGAATGTTTCGTTACGACAACGTTACTAACTTCAGCCTCGTTAGAAAAGAGCCGAGATATTATTTGTTCGTTATCGGTTATCTGAGAAACTGCTTAACCGATTTCGACGATTCTTTCACGATTGGAAAGTGTATTACGTCCTGATAAATATAGGCTATATTTTATTTCATTCTATACCATCCTACACTACTATTATAAGAGAAGGGCATTTGTTTGTTTATTATCGATTATTTCAAAGATCGCTCAACCGGTTTCGATGATTCTTTAAACATTGGAAAGTGTATTTCTTCCCGATGAACATAGTGCACGTTTTTTTGAATATCAAATCGAATTTAACTAAGAAACACGTGAAACATTACGTCGTAATAGCAAACAAGTACTTTTCTCCGAAAACAAAGACAACAAACAGAAACACGACGTTTTTTTAGGTACTCCATGGTGGCTCTGTCTCATTGCGGTGTCGCTCCTCCTCCTCCACACAGGCCGCCGGGCCTCGTTGCGTGCCTGAGGTTTATTGTCGAGAACGAGGGCCCACGGGCCCTTTTCAAAGGCCTAGGACCAAACTTGGTCGGCGTCGCACCTTCCAGAGCGATATACTTCTGCACATACTCGCAAAGCAAGTCGTTCTTCAATTCGGTTTTACCTCCTGACAGCCCGATAGTTCACGTCTGTTCCGCATCGGCCGCCGGTAAGTGCAGCTGATTGATAATCATTTTTGTGTCATCTTTCTTATATATTGTTTTTTTTCCTACCTTTTTTCCTTAAAGATTACAGAGTTTCTAGGTTCAACAAAAAAAACTGGTAAACCTGTATTTGACTGTATAGTTTTGGGTCAAACCAATCGTGTCGAAGTTAGTAACGTTTTTGTAACTATTCATGTCGAGGAAAAACTATTATTGCGCAATAAAACATGCAGCGGAAAATGTATCCGATTCGTTTGTAAAACCTGACAAGACTTGAGAAATTCCGCTTTAACGTATCAGTAAACACTTCGATTGAAAGCTAATGATATTGACTAACGGATATGTTTGAATTACTCCTAAAATAACTTGAGATATGTATAATCTTCGTGAGTACATATCAGATTAAATGAAAGTAGACAAGCTGTTGTTGTAGATAGTTTCTATAAACTTATAGGATTTGTGACGGTTCTCTTGTGCATCACTCTTCTTCATTCTCCATCATCGTTGAGCAAAAGTCGCGCAGGTGATAAATTCCTTTTGAAATTAGAAACGCTGCACGGCGTAAATTCTACTACGCGTAAAGTACACAGATACATACTCAAAGCGTGTTGTGCCGATAATAAATTACGTTTATATACTAATAATACAATGTCAGCGAGTCAGGGTAAAATCGAAAGAAGAAAAAAGAAAGGCCAATAAATTGCTTACGATATTCACATGAGCAGCGCGTGTGTATATAAACTGTAACCATATAATATCGCACCGTTTATTATTATTTATTCATTTATTTATTTATTCATCTGTTTCGCCTGTGTATACAAAATAATATGCGCGAATGACAGACAACATGCGATAATTGTGTACATGCACCGTTAGACTGCTGCAACTGAATGACTGCCGATAACCGGACAGCAATAGGGTCGACTTTTACTACGTCACGATTCCAGTGTTCACCGGTTTTCGGTACAATATCCAGTTTCACTGTTATCCCGCGATTTTGCACTTTGCTGCTCGCCGCGTGGTGATAAGCTGCCCTCCTCCAATACCCATCCGAGTTTTACCGTGTCGATATCACGCTTTTATTTACGGCGCAATAATAACTAATTAATAATAAATAATGCAAAAAAAACCCTCTGCATGTGTTACACAATTTATTTATTTTATTTTTTTTTCTATTTATATACACATATTATACGTACGTATGTGCTGTTTTTATTCATATTTTTCTTGAGATTGAATTCTAGCAGCTCTCAACGTTCTACAGCGGGTATTTACAAACGTCAATATTATCGAGTTGCACTTTTTATAATCAACACTATACACACAGAACAGGAAAAACAGATTCGTCATGTCTGTTTTGTATATGTTCATTCTGTGAACCCAATTCTATACTGTGATTTATCGAAGAAATTCACAAATTTAGTTACAGCGTTATTTCCGGATCTTTTCGTCATCTAATAGCGTCGTCTGCTACACACGCACGTTCAGCGAGTCACGTAGGCGAGCGAAAAATTCATTGTCAGCCTTCAGACCCTACAGATCCGATTTTACATTTAGATACTTATGTCAGTTTGTCGCCCCGAGCGCAGCTGCTGCTGTTGTTGTTGTTGTTTCAAAATATCCTCGATTTGCACCAACTACAAGAATTTCAAAGTTGCAAGATAAACTATACTTTTAAAATGAGTTATATCATATCTGGAAATGATTAACAGATCATTGTTTATCTTAACAAGAACAATAACAACACCGCAACGGAATTCAATCACCTTTTATCGCGGTATTCGCGTATGTCGGAACTCATATTACGCTGTTATTTGAGAGGATATTAGACGCGGTGTATTTTTAAGTGCACTGCATGCTATGCGATAAACAACAAACGTTCGTAAATTTTGCACACCAAGGACGGATCTATTTTAAACTCAGCCAAGCAAATAATATACCACCTGCACGGTTCAATTATTATTCGGATAAATAATAGATTGCGTAAAATTTTTCGATAATAGAAATTATTGCATAGATACGGTATTTATGCTGTAACGTATACATACGGTGAAATAGATTTTACACTGCTGAGTAAGATCGTAATCGCGACCTACGCAGTTATTCGATAAATCGAATGGCAAATGCAGGATGTTAGGAATGTGAAACAACAATTATTGTGTTGTTAAGCGACGGCGATTGGTCGACCGGTTATATTTTTAGCCTACGTATCTTGAGGGTTGTATAATTTCACTTCTACATGCGCAATCGGGCACTATTATACGTATGCACGTATAATCTGTGCGCTGTCACACAAGCAACTACCGATTGGCGCTTGATTGGCGCTTGTCGGTGGTTTAGTCCTCTATCGCTTCAGTGCCAGTAGCAGCACTATGTACGTAGTTTCATACTATATGAAACGTTGTCTTATTACGCGATCGTTGTTGCGTCTATTTATGTACCTCCTCTCTGGCTGTCGCGTTATTATTGTACGCCGCCTTATACAGGTATATATGCAGCGTACACTTGGCCGCAGTCATTTTGAGACGGTTCATTTTTTCGACGAGTCCGTTACGTTGGCAATGCAGAATCAGCCCGCAGCGCCACCGACGGCCGGCCGCGAAACAGGCTCATTTTTGGAAACGGAACATAACCCATTATTAGGATTCAGATAAATGTATATTGAAAATTACAAAATATATAAATATAACGTAGACTTCATGGAAAAAATATGGAGTCAAAAATAACAGTTAATGTCGAGTAGAACAGACTTTATTTAACGTAATTTATGTCAGAATAAAGTTTATACTATTTGTACATATCTTGTGATTTTCAATACATATATTTATCCGGGCCCTACCCATGACCGTAGAATTTTGTATTTTAGGTTATCTTTGTAAAATAACCTAACACATGGCCGTTGACTTTTGTATCCTAGGGTTAGATTATCTTTGTGAACAAAACGTATCCCGTGTGACCGTCGAATTATGTATTTTTGAGCTAGATTTTACGGTATTGGGTTATGTTACGTTTACGGTGGCGCTGCCGGCTGATTCCGCATTACCAACGTAACCAACTCAACGGAAAAATCAGCCGTCTCAGAGTCACTGCGGCCAGGTGTACATATTAATATCTGCGACAGGCAGCGATGTTCCTCAATCGCAATAACAGTACGATATTATACAAATCGTCGAGCTCAATGAAATCTTCTTTCAGCGTATCTATTACTACGTTCATAACCTGTATTATATACAGATATATTGTACATAAATACGTATCGTGATTTTATTTTTTCAGCAATTTGCAGCACTTTATCGTCGTTATTGTTATCAACGTTGTATCAACCCGCAGACTCGATTAATAATATCTCGCTTTGAATCATACTATAAATATATATCGTGTACTGTATAACTACATCCGTTTAATGACAATGCCTTGTTCGCTCTAACCGACGAAATTTATTATCGGGCCTGTATTCAGGTGAAGTTCAATTATTTGTATCATAGACATCGTTGTTCGCAGACTGCATTCGCATGCATTTTATTATTCAATGTTACGCTGCACGTTATGTTATATTAGGTATGCGACCAGCCGTGCGTTACAATTCCATAACATATAAATATCTAATGTTATTTGAAAATTTTTGTTCCATAACAGTTTGAATAATTCTCTTATATAACCCTCGTAGTTTCCCATCTTTTTTAATTCTCCAAATATTTTTGTTAACCCTTAATTGCATTATTATGATTATTATTACTGTACAAAGTACAATGAATTTCTTTCGTTTACGTGCACAAGCATGATGAACTTCTCGTTGCAGCCGCGTTGTTGTTATCCTGTACAATAATTATTTTACCTATGTATAACAATGTATAAATACAAACCGCGTGCGTAAGAAGATAATGAAAATAAAATGTGGGTTAATCGTTAGATAAGTTATAAATACAAATGTATACAAAATAGCTTCTGCGACGCCATGTGTGTGTTCATATATAATCCATATGCGCGTGTACGCAACGATAAAGGGTGGTAGGTAAAACAATTATGTCGGTACGTTGACTCGATTGATTATAAATTCCTGATCAAACGGTTTTACAGTATCATTAACGCGTTGTAATGTATGATATTGCTGCACGAATCCACGTCAAGGCTTAATCCAGCCGGCTGTTATTGTTAGCAGAATTTTATCTGCTGATATAACAGCGTCAATTATCGTACACACAGGTATCCGAGTTATATATACATGCATATGTCCTTAATTACCTCGTATCATCTATGTCTGTCCTCTCGGTGTATGTATAAATGGCAAAATATCGAGGTCAAGGCCGAACGTTTCTGACTCGCCTCTCGTTTCTCCTCTTGGACGATACGGTGAAGAGTGAAGAAAAAAAAATGATGATAAAAAAAAAACAAATTGTCAACTGAACGCAAAAATAGACACTCGTTGAGCAATTTTTTTTTTTTTCTTGCACACCGACGACGATCAATGCCGAGTTACGTGTAACATAATTATGTCAGGAAGGAGTACAATGACGAATGACGGGAATAAAAAAAAAAACATTCGTTTTATCCTTGAGATGTGCAAAGTTAATATTTTTTAAAAAATTTTTTAAATATACCATTTTTTTTCCGTCTGTTCCTTTTTTTTACTCTTCTGTTTAAACAGTTGTAATCAAAAGTATACATACATCTAAACGCTAATTGTGTGTTACTATGTTAGAATGAAAATATCACGAATTATACATGTAAGTACACATGTTAATACACATGTGTTTACATTGGACGCCCTTAGCCCGATTTACTGTTATAAAAATTCAAGGTCGTTTTACTCTGGCTGATTATATTCATTTGCTTAGGTTCAAAATTAATCGGAACAACATGATTTCATAGCGATTGAAATGCTTTGCGAAAAAAAAAAGAACCACAATTATTTTACGACAAGTTTAGTATTTTTGCTGTGAATCTCGAAAGAAAGTGAATTTTTCACATTATTTCAACTTTAACCATGAGTAACTTTTGAAAGAGTTTGGTTATGAAAAAAAAGCACAAGAGACCTTTTTTTGTAGATCATTAAATTCCCTAAAAAAAATATGCATCGCATATTTGTGTTTATTTCCCGGTTACTTTGCTACAAATTTCCGAAATAACTGAAATTATTTTTTAACATTCGTCAAATGAAAAATGAAAAATTGCGTTCAGGAAGCTCTAAACATTAATAATAAGGGCCCAAAATTAAAACGGACGTCTCATTTTCTCTTCCTAAAATTATTGAACATGTGAATTTGTGGGGAAAAAAAAAAAAAAAAAAACCAATGATCGATTTCTTGGGTATTTGCGATGTGATTTTTCTTTTCTTTTCACTTCTGGCCTATTTTTCTTTCCGCTCGGAAAAATATAAATAAATTTATCGTCCAAAACTTTCACGAGACGTTGCATGTATCCAATGATTGATTTTCAATTGAGATTTGTCTCGGATGTGCAAAGCACGCTGCCATTCGTTGACTGAAACTCAATTCTGCTAAACAGCTGCTGCATTCTCGAGAATTTATCATATGTGGATGTATATATATATATATATATATATATATATATATATATATATATATACACGAGAGAGAAACTGCCAAGGTGCATTGGCCCGTGTGCTTTGGACGGGTCGGAAGTAGGTCGATACCTCGAGCGAGTTGAATATTTGTTTTTTTCTCGCTTCGCTCTCAGTTTTCTTCATTCCAGGGAGTCGCCGATTGATCTGCAAATTGCTTGTGGCTATACATAAACGTACACAGATGTAAACCCCTATTTTTTTTTTTTTTTTTGCGTTCAAATCTCATTCGCCGCAACATTTGACAAGCAATTTGCACTGATTTTTCACCTCTAAACAAGCGGTGATTAAAATACGAATAAAGTTACGGAAGAAATTAAAATCTTTACTCGACGGTCTTGCAATCATTGTTTACACATTTTTTCAAAAATTTTTTCTTTTTTTCTTCACTTTCGTAGCGCGCCGACTCTTGAATTATTGTACTTTGTTATTTGAACGCTGTATAAAAAATATCGCGATAAATCTACAATCGCGTTTGCAGAATTTATATCGATTTCTTTTTTTTTTTTTTTTTCTTCTTTTTTAACTCATCAATTTTATGTTGCATAGAGCACACGTTGTAGTCTATGCATAGAAGAAAGTTCGACTTGCCGTACATTTTCTATTTTTACATACACAGACAAGATATGACGTAGCAGCTGTAATGCAACGTGTGACCGCATTGTAACGATATTATAGTATACGTATACGTATAATATCTGATTTTTCATCCGCTTTGCAATGATGATAATCTCATTTTCGTTGGGGATGAATAAATTTAAAAAAAAGTACCACTGTCTAAAATCACAAACGTTTTTGCTTTTTTTTTCCGACTTTTGTTTTACTTTTACTATTAGATATATCTGGCCAGATGCGTATATGTTATATATAATGTTACGCGTGAGAAAATAAAACGTTTAAAAAAAAAAAAAAAAACCAAAAAGGAACGAATAATTCCCAAGCAAAAGATAAATCAGTAAATTCTTCGCTGTAATCTTCTTTCTGAAAATTTTTTTACGATCGTCTAGCGGATGTAGGAACAAAAAATGTCTAAATTGACCAAATGTTTTTTTTTTTTTTCCTTGCCCTACTTTTCGAAAAATTTTGGTTCACGATGCGCTTGCCAAAAATTGTTTACACACCTCTCGGGAAAAGCTGCTTATCCACATGGCAAACAGCCACGCAAGCCTGTCTCGCCTGCAATCGGACAATTAAAAATAGACTAGAAAAATATCCCCGGTTATCAAATCGATCGTTTTCGATTTTTCGATTTTTCGATTTTTCCGCTATTCATGTTCCCTCTATCTCCAGCGACGAACATGCTGCTAAAAAAAATAAACTTCCTTCGAGAATTTTGGATAAAAAATAGTTCCATGTCTTTTCTTTTCTTTTTTTTTTTTCTCTTTTTTGTCTTCTTTTTGGCTTCTCTTTAAATGGAACGTCGATGTATTTGTTACGACATAATACATTATAATAAGAAAAAAGTAATTTAATAAGACACAAAGGCAAACTTTACGAATCGTTGTAGTTTTATATTTTACAAGGTAAACATTTCTTATATATTATATATATATATATATATTTTAATAACGTTTCGAATAATGATTACGATTTTCCTCACATGCGACTTAAATGCAGAATTTCGGCCCTTGGCACATCAGCTTAACGTTATCAGCGTCTGTGAATATTTCTCTGACGATTCCATTGATGGTCACCATCGAGTATCGTCGGCTCCTCGTTCCCCCCAATTCCGGCATTTCGGTACCCATTCCCATAGCCTGGGTGAATCTCGCCATCGGATCAGCCAGCAACCTTACCTGACGATTCAATTATGCAAGGAGTGAGGAAAACTTGAGGGTATTTTTTTTTTTTTAAAGAAATTTGTTTTTTTATTTTTTTTTTATTTTTTATTTTTTGTTTTGGTTTCATCTTCGCGGCATCTGATAAACCCGTAAATACAGTAACAAAAGTATTCTGGTCGAATTGAATTTCTTAATTAAATACAATTTTTAACAAATACTCGTTCACGAAACTCGAATGTTTTCCGTTTGAATTTTTTTTTTTTTTTTTTTTTCTGTAGAATGTCACTTGACGCTACGTCAAGCACGATTAATATGATACTGACTTGATCCTGGAAGAATTTTCCAGAGAATTAAATCCTGTAACCAAATGTTCGTTAAGCGAAGTCCGTAGGTGAAACGAAAAAAAGATTCCAAAGTTGCGTGTCTCTCAAACATTCGATCGTGTACGATAAAAAATTATCTTAAAACGTCTAGCTGATAAACCATCACCTTCGAAAAAAAAAAAAAAATCCAGAGCTTAGACAAATTTGTAGGCAATTCAAATTTGTGCCATAAACGTGAAAAAAATGTTATTTCCAATCGAATGAAACAACCTTCATTTGTGCGTACATAATAATCTCCGAAGGCCTGCAGAGGCTGAAAAATGACCTTAATTAACAGTCCGCGTAACGTTCAACTTACGTTTGATAGATATACGATATCACAAATATTTCATAAAATATTCCTCCGTTATGCGTTACAATTTGTAAGAAATCTCCGCGTTTGATCTCGAAGAAACGAAAAACATCCGTCGACGTAATTTTGGCACTCTTCCCATTTTTGGATAATAAAAGACAAAGATCGACCAACCCTGATTGTTTTTATTTATTTATTTTCTTTCTTTCTTTTTTTTTTTCAACAACTTTCAAGAATCTAGTAAACTTTGTCTTTATTTTTAGTAATTCCACGCGAATCACACTCTATGCATATTATTTATAAACTGTTGTCGTTGAGTTTATTTTCATTTTTTGACAAAGAGACGATCAGTTCCCTTCCATATATTCATATTCGTTTAATAATTAATACAATTTTAGATTGTGATTATAAATTATGTAAACAACACAACGCACGGATGTGGGACACGTTTGAAATATCTATAATTACTACAGCCAAGAAGTCTATTTTTTTACAATCAATAGATCAACAAATTGCATCGTTTGCCAATCAACAAAATTACCCTCACCTAGCGATTGTGACACCACAATAACAATAATAACGAGAGCGACTTGGCAACGATTTACACTATCGCAATACGCCTATGGCAACGCTGCCGATCTAATGTAATACAACCTTGAACTTTTGCTTGTTCGTGTCTATTTTTTATCCCTCTTATTTTCAATTTTCGTTTCACGTTAGAGACAAAAAAGAGAATTAAAAACAAAAAAAACGAAAGAAAGGCAAACTTTTGCAGAAAGAAACTTAACCGCGGTACGTTAATCGTTTCGGACATCTTTGGGATATCAAAAAAAAAAAAAAAAGAAAATCATTTCAAAAACTTACTTTTTCATTCGCTCCCTTCGACCATCCCCATGCGGACAAAACGAATGGATCGTTTACAGCCACGCAAATGATTTCCTCGTATCCTTTGGCTCTGAGTTCGTCGGATCTGGATGGGTAAAAAAATGTTCTCGGTTATTTCGGCTCGTTGTCGTCTTTCTTTGTCCTATTTATATTTCTATCCGTTCTTCAAATCATTACTTCTCAATGAATCCTCTGAGGTGAACACGCGAGCATCCGGGTACAAAGGCGCCGGGTACTCCGAATATTATAACTTTTTTACCGGCGATGAGATTCGATATGTTTATTTCGTTGTCCGGAATCTCTTCGTACAATATAACGCTCGGTATTTTTTCACCGACTTGAATACGGTTCATATTTATTTCACACAACGCACTGATATTTTATCAATTTTCTAGATTTTTTTTATTTATTTTTTTTTAATATCTTTTTCATCCCCCCTCCCTGTTTTTTTTTCTTTACGTTTTTCTATTCAAAAATCAACGATCATACGTTGTATTCGTACTTTGAGAAACGTGAAAAAAAGTTGTAGAATTATACGAGCATAAATTTTTGTCTTTTTAAAGGCCGGGGAAATTTTCTTGTTCGAAAGAAAAAATATATCTAAAGCACATTTTTATCACGAGCATATTTATAATTTAATTTTTTTTTTTTTTTTTCATTTATTCTTCATCTCACCTTTATCTTTTCATTTTTAGTTAGCCTAATTATCGAACTGGAAGGAATTTAGGTTATATGTACGGTAAGTTTCGCGTGTAATGTGTATTTAGCGTCTCGACGGCTGTGAAGGTAGAGATTCGGTTACTCACTTCACGGACGTTTCTGTAAACAAAAATTTCAGGATTGTGTTTGTTCGCGTTTTATCGCCGCAACTGCGTTCCGCACGTTTTTCGATGCTGTAAAGTATCGTATCTGCTATTTTTTTTTTTTTTCAAAAAATTCATTTTCATCCGAATATACGATAACAAATATCCTAAGAATTGTTGTACAATTTTCAAAAGAATAAATAATAATAGCCTGTATAAATAAACTTATATTAATTCTATAATAATAATAATCTTCTCACTTCTTTTTTTTTTTGTATTTTTTTTGCGTGTCTTCCCAAGGAAATGCTACAATATCACGTATGGCCCGTTTTTTTCAAAGTGGTGCGTATTTTGTGTTTCAGGTTTTGTCGCGTGCACGGCAACGAATCCAATTTGGTTCGTTAAGACGAGGTTGCAGCTGGATCACCATACGAATCGAATAACCGCGTGGAAATGCGTTCAAACGATATATCAGCAATCGGTGAGTTTTACGATTACATTTTTTCACTCTTTTGTTTTTAATTTTTTTTTTTTTTTATTTTTTTTTTCAAATTTTTCTTTTACTTTCGTTTCGTACGGCCTTTAAAATGTCGAGTACCGTAATAATAACATTTTCTTTATCAGCGTTGTTATTAGCGAACAAAAACGGCGAAAAACCTGAAATTTCATCACATTCTAGAAATTAAGAGATTCCAAATCGTAGCTAATAAAAATCATTCTTAGTAACGATCTGCGAAGAGTCTGGAATAGTTTTTCCCCTGCATCTTACATATCCAGATTGAACTGCCGACGACCAAATGGTTGAAAACTTTCGGTCACGGTGAGATGCTCAGCGTCCTATCTAAAAAATTTCTATTTCTTGGCTTTATCAGAATTTATTTAGGATTTTAAATGATCTTCGTTTCTTCGTATATATAACTCGAAAAAACCGCCGAGCAACAAGTTTCGGCCAGATTCATCGTATTTCGATAGTTGTTGCGATTTTATATCAGGCATATTGGCTCCGCCATCTTGGATTTGAAAATAATCAAATTCCGACTTCATATTTGTGATCAGCGACCCCAAAAACCCCCTGGTAACAAAATTCAGGCGAAAATATGGAATTGAAAAATGTGCGATTGAATGGTTTAACGCGCATGCGCTAAAATTCTACAGCCAGAGAGCGCTTGTTTTGTCAGGTTGGCCAACGTTCATAAATTCATATCGCGTATCGCCGCGTCGTGTGTAACCTCAAAAATGTTGGTCACCCTGACAAAGCAACCGCTCTCCGGTTATAAAATTTTAGCGCATGCGCATTGAACAATTAGTCGTTGACAATTCACTCTGTAAATAGTGTCTATATTATAGAAGCTGTAACAACGATCAGACAATTACATTTCTAAGTTATCATCGTCTGTTCCCTAACTAATAACGTGATCTACGTTATAGATCGCTGTTTCGCAAGATAATATTGCTTCATGTATCATGTATATGCGTGCGTGTGTGTGTGTGTGTGTTTTTTTTTCTCTTTCTTATCAATGACAAACAGTGCTTCGTACTTCGCATAGGTGTAGGTAATTAAATAGTTGGCCCCGTGCTGCGTGTTGTGTCTGGCTTGGTGCAAACCTTCTTACCAGTTATACTACTTCTTACACATCTACTCCGTGTTCTTCTTGTTATTTTTCTACTACTTCGTTATTTTTTTTTTTTTTTTCTTCTCATCTTCGCCGTTGATTATACGAACACATCGCAACTAGAAGACTGAATGAATTCATCGATTAACCCAGCATGCGCATATATTTACGTGTATATTTATCTCTAACGTTATAGGTTAAGAATAGAAATAATATTTATTTCTGTACAACGTTATATATTGTTTTTAATTTTTTTTTTTTTTTTTTTTATTTATTTTTTTTATCTCGTTCACCATTTCTCATCCAATGTCTTTCTTTTTTACAACGTACATTTTTCTCTTTCCCTGGAAATATCGTACAATTGATTGCGGAATTAGGAGGATTTATTTCCACGTGAAAAGGATTACGTTCCGTTGAGTTAAAGGAAGGAAAGTTATATATAATTTCGTTTCTATCGTTAAGATCTTAAGTTTCCCTGACAGCCCCCGCAAACGCTCTCACAACGAGAACCGTGATCATGTTTAAAACCTTATTCACGTTGTAGAAGAAATTGTACCCGAATGACATAATTGTCCCGAGTTTAAGAATTTAGTATTTTCAGCGAGTCAGTTGTTCAAGAATAAAACTTTGTCGTGAAAAATTCATCTCGAGGCTTGTTAAAAGGCGGTGAAATTTTATTTCCGTTCCAAGATGATCGTGCATAATCGCTCTCTGCATAATTTTCTTTCTTCTCTACTCTTTGCGTGCCAGCCAGCGAAGCCAAGATGGACTCAATGCTTCGCGAATAGAAAAGCTTGCTCCAAAAATAAACGAAATTCAAGCTCGCAAACAAGCGCTACCCTGAATATACTCAACTGCCAAGTGGCATAGGTATGCTTACAATGTCGGCTGTATCAACTTCTTTCAATTACAATATACACTACGGGTGTTTAATTTTCGCTTCATTTACTCACCTCCGACGCTGATTTACAACCTGAATATCGGTACATTCGGTACATTTTGTGTAAATTGTGCGGAGAAATTTTCCACGAACCTTTTCTCTCTGGATGGAAAAGAAATAACTCTGTGATTTCGTAGAAAATATTCTTCTAAGTGTATAACACGAAAAATTGTACAGTGAAATTAAACGAATCTGCTAGGAATTATCAACACTCGAAGCGATTCGAAACGGAGCATCGCTCATATCCAAGTTCTCGTTTGTGATTCGATTTCTTTTTGTTTTCTCATTCAATGCCCTGACCTCTTATTGGTGAAAATTCTTATTCTCATCTCGCTTTCACGAAAAATCTTATTCCGCGCTTATCGTGCCTGCATCAAGTCTCACAGTTTTCTTTCCATTCCGTGCAAGATTTACCCGCATCAAGTCTCCTTCGCAGGTTAATATTATTATTAGTATTATTAGAATTATTAGTATTAGTACTAGTATTGTTCTTAGTATTGTTAGTATCATTGTTGGTATTGCTGCTATTATTATTATTATCATCATCATCATCATTATTATTATTATTGCTGCTGCTATTAGTATTTTGTAATAGTATTGTTAGTAGAAATATTGCTTATAGTATTAGTATCATTATTGCTGTTGCTAGTATTTGGTACTAGTATTGGTAGTAGAAGTATTGCTGCTAGTGTTTGTATTATTATTATTGCTCTTGCTAGTATTTGGTATTTCTGCCAGTATTTGCATTTCTATTCCAATTAGTATTCTTATCGGTACTATTATTGTCATTATTATTGCTGTACAAAGTGGTCATCAAATGAATTAGCATGTTGTACCGAGGTCGGTGCTCCTAATCGCATCGCGATACCCTGACAATTTGCAGAGGCAAAGGCGAGCGCGAGACTCTCGCGACAGTATAACGATGGAAATGTACACCGAGTTGCGTCGCCTCGTGCTTGTGCCTTCTTCGTATGCGGCGTGTGTGACACACACTGCCGGCACCCCGCAAATTCGCCACCTCGGCCTAACCACGCGGTAGTCGCGTGTGAAATTTTTTTTTTTATTGGCTTACTTGGTCGCTCTTCGTATATATATATACATATATATATATATGAAATATTACGAGCACAGATAATATTTAATGATTAAGGTATGAATGATCAGAAACTTTTCACGCATACGCATCGAGGACGTGTGAAATGATGTATTATCGAATCTACCACGAGATATAAGGACCGATAGAAACTGATATGCACAATTAATTTATATGGGGCATTCTGTCTGGTTAATTTAAGAATATTATTTTGAACTCTCGGATTCTTTTTTTTTTCCTGTCTTATCCCATCTTGCCATTTCTTCAACAATGTCATTTTTTTATAGATGTTATATTTTCATTTTATTGTAAATTTTTCACCCTTAAATCCTCGTTTCTTTTCTTTTCGTTTTTTTTTTTTTTCTTTTCATCTCGAAAATCTCACGTCCCAAAATTTGTTCACTATCAACAACGCCGAGGAATGTAATAAATGAAACAATTTGTTTTACTCATTTTACAGATTTCACCACAGTATTGTGTTATAATATATATAACCATATGGTCAAATTGGCACGGAATGAATCTTATATTTTCTACGATATGTTTGTATTAGAACTATATACTACTGTGATCTTGTAATCTTAAAAAAAAAATTTTAAGTATAACATGATTGAGTATGATGGATTATTCTAATCGGTATATATGTATGTACGTATATGAATGATCAAGTGAGAAGCAGCGTTGAATATCGGATCACCTGTACTAATAATAATTAACACAGTCAATCGCAATCTCTGGCTTCACGTATACATTATAAAATCATACATACTTACATGGTGAATTTACGCTGATAAAATTTTTATATTTCTTTTATCATCGTTGCCGATTTTTTTTTTCTTTCTTTCATCGTCTATGTATGTATATTCACGTGAACTTCACGCCAGGTGAATTATCTCTTATCTCTGTCGTACATCACACATGCTTCAATCTCATAACCACATGTATAACACACGTACACACGGAACAGATACGCGTAATGTAAATGAAATTTGCAAATCCCACGCGAATGCAATTCTGTTGAGATTATTTTATTTTATCTCATTTTCTACACGCATGATATTAATTATAATCAGAAAGAAGATTTGTGCAGCCGCTTGTCACGTGAAAATTATATCGTTAGTAATCGATCAGGATATTATTGTCGTTTTGGCTGTTGTTGCAAGTTTTTATTTTATACTCTCGCATTTCTTTTATCCACTTGACGGTGAAAATTTTTACATAGATTGACTCACTAGTTCGGTAATATGGTAATGTATAAAAATATTGTTTCGTTGACCCCGGTAGCGCGAGTTATCGATTTCCGAATACCAAATTAAGCGTTTTGCTGACCGTATAACAAGGTTCTATGTAGTTACAAACGCCGCGCAGTAATAACGGGGAATTGAAAAACACGCGTTTGATGATCGAGCAAATTCGGTTGCTCTGTAAAGTCTATAATAACATGTGCCTATATTTAGATATTTATAAGTCTGAACTTGAACTGCGCCACTATACAACAATATTAAACGCTGCAATCTTATCTTGGTTCACATGTTTCTCACTGTCATGGGTAAGGGCTCAATAATATTAGCAAATCGAAATGTCACGTGGAGTTTTTCCTATGCTGAAGTAAAAAAAAAAAAATCATATATATTTGTTCGAAGTAAGAAGGTAAATCGCGATAATTAAATTCACGCGTATCAACTTCACCCTGGAGTTGAAAATTACCAAACGTGAATTATAGCGTAATTAGGCGTTCTTTAGGTGCTAACAAGTCAAGTATTGAAAATTTTGGCGTTCGTATTTTTCCAAAGAAAAAAAAATAGAAGTACCTTGTTCGAGTATATTTCTTTGCTGAAGTGACGTCACAGTTGCAAAAAACTCTCAGAAATCAATTGAATAACGATAATTTGAGATAACGGTCAGCGTGAAAAAATTACGCAGCGTTTTTTTCACCTCCAATTTAGATGTTCTAATTAAAATTTATCGGTCTTAAATTGTTTGTTTTTTTCTTTTTCACCCCTATGTACAAAATTCGTTTTCATACCACGTCACAACAATTTTGCGATTGTTGGAAGTTAATGAAACTGCTAAGAAAGTAAATTCTAAGTAAATGCAATGATTCAATTGCGATTTGTACATTTTCTTTTTTACATTATCTTTATTCTCAATTCTTAAATTCGTGAAATAATATACTACAGAGTTATTATTATCAGGTAGATAATTACATGGTAACAAGATCGTTCGGACGACGGAGTAAATCAATACTTTATCCCTAATTCAGCTGCAGTGTTCGCGAAATATTGCACATATAATTCCTGTGCCAAATCTATTTTTAACCCTCATTAACTTAGATCGTCAAATTATGCACAGAAAATTGCACAGCCTTGAATCACGTGAACGTTTGCGCAATAAGAGTCGAAGTATTATCGATTTAGCACTTTCAACGCTGAGACGGCAAAATGTATGAATTATTAATACGAATATAAGTACAACGAATCCTTAAGCTCGTAATTTATAATAACGCTTAAAATTCGTAAAAGAGTGTTGTTGAAAACCGGTCTTATTTTAATAAACGAACGGAAAATATTGCAAATGACGCATATAATAGTTTGTTTATTTAACAATATATCATGCACGGTTGTATCTTTAGAATTTACGTAACGGCACGCTATACAATCCCGTGGTAATTGTTTGCTGTCTGCCTTCGCACGTGATTTTCAATCATCTGCGAAATGTGGGTAAAAGAAAAGAATAGTCCGATAAATATTACAAGTATACTCTGACTTTGTTCGGAAAATTGAACACATCAAATTTCCGAATTTCTAAAACTCGGTGTTTTAAAAATTTTCGATTAAATCCTTATTTTTTCACGATCAATCGAGTATGATCGATTATTCTTCCTTACAATCGGTTTTTGTTTTTACTCCCATAAACGACGCGATAAAATATCAATTTATGTGATTAAAGTACGAATTATCATCATTGTCTTGCTTACTGAGTACCTATTTGATATGACGAGTGAAAAACGAGTGAATATTTTCACCTGAAATTGAAAAATATTTTTAACGAAACTATAAATTATCGAAAAACTTTTCCACTATTAAGACTACGTACTGAAGTTTAGGAAATTTTGGTTTCATACGCTCCGTTTCAAAAAAAAAAAATAAAAAACAATCGATTATTTTCATCTTAATGAGCATCGCTAAAACGCTTGCGTTTATTTTTCAGGGATTGATCGGCTTCTACAAGGGAATCACCGCCTCTTATATGGGCATTAGCGAGACCGTTGTACACTTCGTTATTTACGAGGCCGTCAAAACCTGGCTGACGACGCATCGGACTCGATCAGGAAATTTCGACGCCAACTCGAAGACGTCGCGAGACTTTCTTGAGTTCATGGCTGCCGGAGCATTTTCTAAAACCATCGCTTCCTGTATCGCATATCCGCATGGTAAGAAACTATCGACGATTAACGATCTGCACGTGTGTGTGTGTGTGCGATAGTGATCAGTCGTTAATCACATCTCATTCGCATCTCAAATCCGCAGAAGTTGATCGAACTTAACGATCGATGATTGAATAGCAGAGGAGTATAGTAAAAAATGTACTTTTATATTTATAGTGAATTTTTATGTACGGTTTTAAACTAAATTTAATTTCATCGCAACCACAGCTTTTCAATGATTGGGAAATTCGATATTTTTCGAATCGTCCACCAGTTTTATACTTCCGTATTGTTATGGTTGGAAATAGAAGAAAAATACGAAGGATATGTATATTTGCGTTATTTGTGCGAATAAGAAGTTATTACCGAAAGATGTTAATTTTTTTCTTGGGAAACTTGAACGTTGGCCGATTTTATTCAAATTCTGATCAGTTGCAAGCTAAATTAAGCCGAGAACCAATGGAACAAATCTTATCTGAATCAGCTGATCGGTTATTGAGTTCTTTTCGGACAACAAAAAATTAACACTTTCGCATATAACTCGGGAATTCTTATTGGCCAATTTTACTGGGAAAAAAAACTGCGCCGATCGACAATGACGCCATTTTCTCGAAAAAAAAAAAATCGACAGTCGAAATTTATAGCGAATACTAAATTTTTCACTCGCAGGTTGATTGTGAATGAAATATTTAGAATACAAAAAATAAGCGTATCCTGAAGGCCGCGTGCGATTTTCCATCTGGTTTCGGAAAACCGAATTTCTGCTCTGCATCCGACTGCCAATGCAAACACGCGAAACGTTACAACGCTTGTGAAATGTGCGAAAAATACAGCACGTGAGGATCCATGAATTAAGAAATAACCGTGGTGTGGATCACGTTCAACATTGACCTTGACATTGGCCTTGAACCAATCAACCGCTGCTATTAAAATTCGCACATTTAGCGTAGAGCTAAGCTGATGACCGAGGAGGAGAGTTGCTTGTGTAAGATTGAATCGTTGATGAAATTCCAATGACTTTTGTGAAACTGGAACTTGGATGATTTGGGACGTCGTCTTTTCTTCCTCTTCCTTCTTCTATGCCTTCTGCTTGGCTTGCGTTACGACAAGACCTGTAGATATTCGCCCGGTTGATCTAAAGATAGATTTAAGCTATTTATCTGTGGCGCCTTAGCCAGAACTATACTATTCCACGCGTGGTTTATTTATTCATGCATAATTCATGCGGCCTGACATAATGGGCGACAATTATTTACCTCTATTAGCTATAAACGATTCTTTATTCTAATCTAGTGATAAAAATTTCGAGTATTAATTCGCGACGTATAACGGATTCGATGTATAATTCGAGTTCAAGAACGCTGTTAGATAAATTCACCAGGCTGAAGTTAGTAACGCGAACGTTTCGGAACGTTGAAACAAAGACGACTATTTTCTACCTTTAGTATAACCGAAAAAGTTGAATTTAAAAAATCCGAGTCGATTTTTGATGCTTTATTAACGGTTTACTAAATTTCAGGTAGAGCCAAAGTTGTAAAATGACCGAGTTTTTCTAAAGATGCATCATTACAATAACGTCACTGACTTCAGCCTGATATAGATTTAAAATTTTTTAGACGTCCGTAGTTCATTTCCTGTGCAAACATCTCTCGTTGAAAATAGAATTTAGGATTCACCGCGGCAAAAACAACTCGAGATGAATATGCGACAATAATGTAACACATTTTCATAACATTTTATTTATCTCTACGTGAGTTTTCTTCGGTATAAACAGGATAAATGTTGCTGGGGTCCAAAGTGTGCAGGGGCAATATGGCGTCGAACTGGGTTATCAGCTGATTTTCTTACGTGAAATGCGTTAACAACAATGCACGAACAGTTCCGCGCAAGATGTTGGACAAACATTTTTCAACGTTGTGAATCAACGCGGAGATAAAGTACGGGATAAAATGATATATTTATAATTTAATGCGACGCAGTTGGCGAGAGTTATATTTTCTGTCTTCAGATGGCGTCTTTCGATACTTCCAATCCCGGTGTTATGATCGTAATAATTATATATGCGCATAAAACGATGAAACGTCACACGTTCCAAAAACGATGTTTACCATTGCATCGTCTGTGGATCAAATCTTATCGCACACAGTCTAGACCAAGAAACACAATGTAGGCATATGATATTCGTGCACCCGACAGCTGGAGATGCGGTCAAAGTATATGACGGTTCCGTTTACTTTTAATCGCGTTTTTTTTTTTTTTTTTTTTACAGTCGCGTACTATTAAGCGCAGTAAAACAATTAATGCCTCTTTGTACAGCACGCCGTCTTCGCGTGGGGGAAAAGAAGCTCTTTCTTCCACACACATTTATACTGATAACTATAAAGATGTTTTATTTCTCAACTATTACGTATATTGCTGTAATATATCGTATATAAAATTATCGGTTGATTTTTTTTCTTTCTCTCGTGTTTTTGCTGATCGTGACTGAAAAATATTCATTCTTTATTCTCAATCGTTGTAATATTTAATATACAGAAGTAATTTGCTTTCGAGGAGGAAATTCGAATTAAAAAACAATATCTTTTACGATTATGCATGTATTACAGATGTAGAAAAAAAACAAACAAACTAAATAAAAATAATTGCGTCAGTGTTTCGTAATTGGGCTACAATAATTTAGGATTTTAATCATTTTTTAGACAACTAAGGTTCTTAAGTTAGAAATGTGTCATATTACCGGTACCAAATACCAAACTTTTATGTTGATTCTCCAATTTCTGCACTTTATCATACAACGTTTTACGAACCATGAACAGTTTTCATTAGAAATATGAGAAAAATTGAACACATGTATACTCTATACCAACCGATAAACTTTAACAGTGGAAAAAAAAAAAAGTTTAACTATATAATAAGCTTAAATCATACCCCTGATTTTCTTGCTCCGTTCTGATTTGTTGACCTATCTTCTTTGTCATACATATACTAATTTGTTAATTTAAATTTTTTCTGGGACTACGCAGAGGTGGCGAGAACACGTCTTCGAGAGGAAGGTACAAAGTACAGAACATTCTGGCAGACATTGTCTACGGTGTGCGCGGAGGAAGGTCCCAGAGGAATGTACAGGGGTTTGGCGACTCAGCTAGTGCGACAAATTCCAAACACAGCCATAATGATGGCAACGTATGAAGCGGTGGTCTACGTGTTGACTCGTCAGTTCCAGGCACCTTCGGCCCCTTCATCTACGACCCAATTCTACGCGGAAGCGAAGACTAAGAGAGAGCTTGCCTAGGAGTTGCTGGTTACCCCCGACTAATCCTGAAACAGGAGTGACGGGGGCTTGCGTTTTGACCGTCAAAATCCGCGGCGACTTGTTTCGAATTTACGAAAAAATTTCGGTTCGAAAATGACGTCGCAGAAATATAGGGCTGATATTTAGCTCCGGGTTCATGTCGCGTGGCCATTCATGTGCGTAGCCTAGATGGAGCTAGATATCCGGTGAGATGAGGTGTAAAAGTGAGATTAATCGACAGAGAACTCGAACCGCAGACACAAACACCTAATGTATAATGTAATGAATATTGAAAGAAATTTTTTATACGATTAACATTATACATCCATTTCGCTGAATTACTGTTGAGAGAGAGAGAGAGAGAGAGAAAGAGAGTATGTAAAATAATGTATAAATTATGGTATGTATACCAACCAAACTTATTTCCACTAGTCAATTTTCATCTCATTTTCTATTCGAATGCTTTGTTCTTTTCCTATTTTTTCGTACCTTTGTGACAATCGTTCAACGAGTCATGAAATATACGATGATCATGGTAGATCTGCAAATATTTAACAAAATACAATTCACTTTATTCAAAGTATATACAATATTTCTTAACGTAGAGAAAATGGCAGTTTCTCTACTTCGTTTCGATGAATGTTGCTACGTTGGATAGAAAATAATAACATCGGAGTTTATTAAGTTGTACGAAAACAAAGGAAAGACAGGAAATGAGTTGTTGTTTTTTTGTATATATATATAAATATGTATATATATGAAATTATGAATTTTTACTCAACTTTCTCCCTCAGTTTAATGCAAATTGTGTCACGGCAACTCTGTCGCAAAGTAAATAGATTCCTTAACTAGGCTGTTATAGGTAAAAGGAAAATTATTACATGGGTCTCAAGTTACAAAGTGTCGCAACTGACTGTATATGAGAATAAATTCAATTTGAAAATGTTTATTACAGGCGGTTATAGAAGGGAAAAAATCTGCACTGACTTAGCGAGCTAGAAGCAATTAATATTTTCTATACAGATTACTTTTTTCTCTTTCCCGCTAAAATTAGATCTTCACTTTACTTTTCTTCGGTTGTTTATATACTTTGAACCCTTGACTCTATAAATTTGGATTTGATTCGAGACTGTTTTTGGGCACAACTTGATAACTCTTGAGTTCCCCGTTGACGGTTTCTAAATAGAAAGCTACCAACGTATGGATCTCCGTTTGTAAATAAAATCGAATAATTTGTAACGTAGACTTGTAATGATTATAAAAATTATATCCTGTTATAGTCTGTGTAATCGTGAAACGAGAAACACAATAAACTAGAAAAAGAAAAAAAAAAAAGTTAAATACAATATCGATAAGTATACTTTGTGTACATACAACGTGTACATATACCCACCATACAGCATGCATCTGCGGCGAAAAATATATTCTGCAAAAACTGATGTACGGCGACTCGGGGAGAAAAAGAAAGAGCAATTTGTAGCTATGTAAAAGTCATCAATTGATAATGAATCCATCGTATATGAATTAAATACATCAAAATCGTTGCCTAAAATGATTTGCTGGTTTTTGTTATACAGATATTGAATTGGTTCTTTTGCATTTTCTCCCTCGACTGCCCGAAACACTCGCTGTGCTTTATTTTCTCTAAAAGTATTGTACTTGTGTAAAACAAAAATCAGACTTAAGAGATACAATAGCGAAGTTCCCTGGAATGATAATATTATTTACGTAGTTACATGTAGAAGGTGTTTTTAATTGTAGTGAAGAAAACTGAGCAAACATTACTAAAATGAATAAAGAAATGAATGAAAAAGTTGAATCGACGAGAATTGAAATGTGTAATATTATATGCATACGTTGCAGATAATTATTAGCATATATTAAATATATATACATATGTCTAATTATCTACAATTGTATGATAAATAGCGAGACGAACGAGAATCTGTGATTTTAGTTTATCAGAGATTAGTTAATTTAAAACATTGATAATTAAACGAATTCAAAAACAAGACTAAATAATGAAAAATGTACCTATTAAAAAAAAAAAGGAGAGAAAAATATGAAAATGTCGAGGAAATATATTCATTTCGTTATTATAATAATTTTCATGATAGATAGAAAGGTGCCAAATAACCGGTTACAATTTATATGAAAATAATCGTGAAAAACGGTGATTAAAATTAAGAACCAAATGATAAAAGCGCAACTTTGAAGCTTATAGCATAGTAATCGAACTTCTACGAATTAGGTTTAATAATTTTTGTCTGACTCCACCTTAAAAAATATACGCGTTGGATCGTAAATCATATTTATTTATTTTTTTTAATTTTTTTTTTTTTTTTTGTTTTTTCCCATGTAACGAGTAATCAGAAAAAATTGAAAAGAAAACCACATGGTTAACATTCTTCAAGAAGAGAAACTTATGGTAGAAAAAAAAAAAAAAAAATTTGTAAAAAAAATGTGAGAGTATGATTTAGTATGTTTACGAAAGACTGAGTTACATATTATTATTATTACGATTATTGCTGTCTTTATTATTATATATGCAAATATGCGGTATAGGTTTGTATATTGTATACGTGGATTAAAGTATGAAAAATCTATGCGGATTATGCAAGAAGTTATTAGGGGAGCAAAAGAAAATTATCATCGTTGCGATAAGTTTTTGAAAGCTGGTTTGAAAAAGATTGACGATTAAAAATTTTTAGTCCCGCCCCCTTCGGATTTTTTCAACCTTATCCCCTTTCTCCGTTTGTAATTATTGTACAGAACGTGAAGTACTACGAGAATGGCCTTAATGTGATTTGAGACTTGAAGTAAAAATGACGGAACTTTTGACCTATTGTACTCTGTATGTAAAGTATTGTACTAATTGGAACGAGAACGGCACCGAGAAAAAAATAATAAAAAATCACTAATTGAAGTCCAAATATTTTTTTAAAGATTATAAGATTTTGATAATCTTTTCATTTTAATTGATTATTATCCATCGCTTAACACTAAATCTGCACTGTCAAATATGCCAAGTACAATTTGATATTGAGGCGAAAAGATTTCAATAAATATAAATATACGAATATCAAAGCTCCTAGCTTACACGAATCTTTTTTCTCACTCCGTATATCATCGGTTTATTCAGATATCTTCGGTTTTCCATGATTTCACGATTTATCGGTGCATGTAACAGAGATTATTACAAGATTGCACATCAAGATACATAAACTTGAGACTACAATTTGAAATATCGCTCGTACGTACGTATAACGATGATTGTGTTCCTGTGTATGTGTACATATATGTATAATATGTATGTATAATTGGCCACAAAAGTGAAGAAGAAAAAAAAAAAAAATTTCGACAATATGCAGATATATGTATACGTATACTTAATCACTCGTGCCACTTGTTTTACGTTTCTAGGTCATTTATAGAAAAGAAAATGTGTATTGAAAAATTATCTTAATAATAACTACTGTGCTTCTTTCCATTCTCCTTCATCTGGATCAAAACATTCGATCCTAACTATCTATTGGAAATTCAGTATATCGAAATGAATCGCTGAAACTGGTAGATAAAAGTGAACCATACACTCCAAGACGGTTCAAATAGTTATTCTTTTTGACACACATTTCTTAATTTACATCCACTCGGTGTGATAAAATAACAGAATGATACGTCGCACGAAATTCCCTTAGGCCTCGATAATCTGTATGCAATTAATTATTCGCCGAAAACTATTAGCTTTTAATACGTATGTAAAGTATTGTGCTAAGTAGAACGGGGACGGCACGGAAGAAAAATAATAAACAATCAATAATTGGAGTTCAAATATTTTTGTAGAGATTATAAGATTTTAACGATCTTTTCATTTTTATTCATTGCCATCCCTCGCTTAACACTAAATGTGCGCTATAAAATATGCCAAGTAAAAGCTGATATTGAGGCGAAAAGATTTCAATGAATATAAATATGCGAATATCAAAGCACGTAGCTTACACGAATCTTTATTTCTCACTCCGTATAAAAAAAAACAATTTTCGACAATATACAAATATACATATACGTATACTTAATCATTCGTGCCACTTTTTTCACGTTTCGATGTGATTTGTAGAAAAGAAACGTGTGTTGAAAAATTATCTTATAAAACCACTGTGCTTTGTTCCATTCTCCTGATTTTCCTAATAAATAATAGAATAATACGTTGCACAATATTCCCTTAGGCCTCGATATCTGTATGCAATTAATGCACCGAAAACTATTAGGTCACGGATATTTTCTGGCACATAACGATTTATCGAATTCTGATATTACCAGATAAGTCGCACATTTGAGTTGAAAAGAAAAAAAAAAAAAAAAGAGAGAGGAACATTGTCATAGTAGGTACCGTAAGTGAGTCTTTGTCTCCGGATGTATCAGTCAGGACTTTAGTGGTTTCAACGGCGTATCGACATTGTACCCTTCGTTGGGGTGTTTTTCAACATTTTGACGCTTGAGCTCGATTTCGGTAAATCCGGAGGTTGCCAAGCCCAAAGATAGAACAGCGATGGCAAATCCATGAACTACTATTTCTCCGTAGTTTTGCAGTAAGCTACTAATGATCACTGAAAATATCCCGCCGTAAAGCTGATTCCCGAACATTAAAAGCCCCGCATACGCGTCTTCTAATTCAGGATAAACAACTTCGCCAACCAATTCGAAACCTAGACTTCCATAACTGGCCGCAAACAAACTGAAATGATAAAAAAAAATATATCATACCATTGCAGAGAAAATGATCCCCTTGTGTAACGATCAATTTTTGACGAATTTCGAGTATTTTCTTACCCGAAAATCATGAAACCTGTTAACATCAGCCATCTGATTTCCATCCTCAGTCCAACGGCAAACAGGATTTCTCCGACAAGAAGAAAGATGTAGACGAAGACACCGAGTTCTCTGTAAGAATGACAATCGTTGTATCATTTACATTGCTGTTAATATTTTACAAACTACTACGTTTTATCTGTATCTATTTTTCTTGTCTTTACTAAAACATACTTGAACTGCTTCGTCTTGTCCAAGATTATACCAAAGGTGAGGGAACAAAAGTATCCCGCGATTACAACCAGGATACCAAGCCTTCCGACGTCTTCTTCCCCGTTCTTAAAAAAATGAAGACGAAGTGACAAATAAATATGCGATTTCCGAAAACTTTTGTCAACTGCACCGAATCCCTCCAAAGTTGAAATTCAGTAGCAATTGAACTTCAAACTTTAGGATCGGGAGTACTTCATCCTAAGTGGTTTGAATTCGGAAGAGATTCTCTTTACGTTATACCTCAAAGTGATCCAGAAAATAGGGGTTTAGCATGTAACACATGGTGCTGAATAACCCGTAACCCATGCCATAGGTGTTCCAAACAGCGAAGAAACTTTTGTTGGTCATGACTCTTTTCACAGTCGACCAGAATCTTGTATCTTCGACTTTGCTGTGAGTTACTTGAAGAGCGGTAGCTCTGCTGGGCGGCACGAGTGGTTCGTCCTGAAAAACTGACGGATTATGCATACATTTTAACGTTCGTCGAAGGGCGAGCATCAGCCTACTCACAAAGAAACAGAGCAATCGTCACCACGGTGGAAAAAGCTGCCGCGGACAAGAAGACGGGCGACAATTCCCTGCCAATGTCTTCGACGTTGTCGTGATTCCTCAGGATCATCCGTGTGACGAAAAAGGACAGACCAATGCCGAGCGGTCCGCCAAAGAATGCGATCGACGTCGCAGTGGCTACTTGATTCGGACCGAACCAAAGAGCTACCAATTTAACCGGTCCGGTCAGGCTGAAGACTTGCGAAAAGGTGATCACCAACTGACCGAGGACAACCGTAACGAACCGATCCGGTGACAGAGACCAGAATATGATCCAGGAGCCGATCGAGATCCCGATCGAACCGATCAGGCAAGCCCATCGCAGACCGACGCGATCTATCATACAGCAAACCGGCATGATCATGACGACGTAGGTCACCTGAAGGATCGACGAGGTCCAGGAAACCGTTGTTGGAGAGACGCTGTAGTACCTGCCCAAAATTTACAACAAAGTTCTATAAATCCTGGAGCAAATCGACGGGAGGATTCGCGTGAAAACTTATATCGGTATCCTTTGTAAATTCCCGTGTGATCGTGACGTTGGATCTCACCGGGAAATCGTTTTGCCGATAGATGAAAACTGCGTCCAATGCGGGTCGTTTGACAATGCGTAGATGAAAAACAGTCCCAACTGGAGCCAACGTCTCTTGTACACTTTAAGCTCAATTTTTGCTCCAGTCGCGTCCTCCTCAGCTTTCCTTGTTTTCTCCACGTCCTTTTCCGACAACGAGCTTTTATCGCGATTCGCAATCGGCGTTATTTTAGCGCCGTTGTACGTTGTCAAAAACTCTCTGGCCCTGGGATCCTCGTCCATTGACACCATCTTCTTTAAACTTAACGATACTCGGCGATGATTTTTGTAAACGAAATTGGCTCCTCCGACGATCTTACGAAAGATGATCTTCGTCTCGGTTCGTTTATCCGAGTAAACTTACTTCTTGCCGACGCTGCCTGACTGAGAGTTAATTTCAAAGTGGCAACAAGGAATCGCAACGTCTCTGACCGAAGGGATTGTTGAAGACAGTTTATCAAGCGTCGAAAAGTAAAGAAGATTAAAATGTTGAGAGACGACAGGCGTGGTTTACTCAGCGCTTTGTTCACATGTCATTTACGATAATATATTTCAGGCATCGTGCAAAGTGAGAACATCAAGGTCGTTCAGATATTCACCAAGTGTGGAACGGCTGCGGTGGAGTTAAGAAAACGCTTCGGATACTGTGTTCCGAATACAGATCAAGATAGGTTCGAATTCATTTTTAAACAGGTAATGTAGCGTGGAGTGCGGGAAAGTGATTGCGGATGAAATCAGGAATTCAGTCCCAAGATATGACTTTGACAAATTTTTATTTCCAATTCTTATCATCAGATATGTTTTTCTTTCTTTATTTTCTTCCTCCGTTTGTTACTTGTTATTTCTCACAATCTTTGTTAATTCCGAAAATTCATAGCCGTAATTACAGTTGTCGAATGACGAAACTATATCGTAAGATATAATACCGTAGAAACAAATATTGGCACGTAAAATTATGGTTAGTTTTTAAACTTTGTACAACCACCTCCGTTTCAAAAATATACCAAAACTTTTATCTAAATTCACTAAATCTTATACAAATTAACTCATACGTTGCCGCGAGCTGCTATCTTCAAGCAAAGTAATCACGGTTCTGCCGTTCTTTTATTGAGTTTAAATTCATTAACACGTCAGAGTTTCACAAATGTTATATAGTTCGTTGTTGGCCCAGCTGGTATTGAAATAGCTAATAACTTCCGTGAAAGTTCTCTAAACAGTCGTATGTCTCGTATGAATAACAATAAACTTTCCGAGGAATAAAAAAAACAAACAATACGCTGTAGAATTGGCTGCTATCGACGTGCGCAGAATTCCGCGCTTCTGCTGCTGCTGCTTCGGACGAGAAATAACCAATGATGTAGAGCCATTTCAGGTACGCTGCAAGTCCGAGGCGTAAGATAATTCCACTTACAATTGGCTATTATCGAGGGTAGGAGCGTCATGGTACAATAATACGACAATCGAGCACGTATCCGTCGGGATGTATGTTTTTTTTTTTTTTTTTTTTTTTGTACGAAAAACAGAAAACTGGCAGAAAATTTAACCAGCACACTCGCTCCGCGTCTCACAGTTTTGTCTGGATAGTCTCGGGTTCGACGACTTGCGATTCCGCGACGCGATTCCGTTTAGGGTCGCAGTGCTCCTTGGCGTTTAGCCGTTTAAGATCGGTCTTAACGAATACGACCAGCGCTAAGCCTACGCCAACAACAATGATAAGGCAACCGTGCGCTACGACATCCCCGTAAGTCCTCAGTAATGCACCGGCAATCACGACCATTATCGCACCGTATAACTGGTTCGCCACTCTGAGCAGTCCAGATGTCACATTCTCCGGTTCTGGATAAGTACTCTCGGCAGCCAGTTCAAACCCGATGCTTCCATAGGTGACGCCGAATACCCTAGAGTCATAATGTAAACGTCAAAAACCCAGCACCGGTAACAATTACTCGGATGTTCTTATCGCCTGCGGTTAATTGACGTTATTATCGTAGACAAATCGATTACCCCAATACTATAATAGCGAGGTAAACCACCCATCTTATTTCCATCAACAGTCCAACGGCGAATAGGATTTCCCCGACGAGAGTAAAAGCGTAGATGAAAATGTTGAGAGCTCTGTAAACGTTGAAGACGCGCGTTTGTAAAGTGCGGTAACGTTTCATCTACCGAACCGTCGAATCTCTTGCTCAAATTTATCCACCGTACACACACACACACACACACACATATATATTTTATACATGGATACTTACTTGAACTTTTTCGTCTTGTCCAATATCATACCAAAGATTATCGAGGCGAAACTTCCCGTGAACCACATTAGCAGACCGAGCCTACCTGCGTCTTCTTCCCCGTTCTAAGTGACGAAGATGTATTTGTACGGTTAGGTAGAGCGAATTTTTTAAAAATTTCTTCTCGTTTTTTTCACGGAATGTCGGGTTCAAATTATTTATACCTACGCATATACCTTTGTAACGGCATTAGAAACTAAAATTTCGGGTGACCAACGCACGTTGAACTCGTTCGCGAAACCGTAGCACTTGAGACCAGACATTCCGCGATTATTTATACCCCACACACCTCGTGTAACACGAATCGTTGGATTCGTAATTGAAGTTACCTTGAAGTGAAATAGCAAAAATGGATTGACCAGGGCAGATATCATGTCCAGAACCCCGCCGCTGATGCCGTACGAATTCCACAGCATGAGAAAACTCTTGTTGCTGAGAATTCTCTTCAACGTTGGCCAGAATTGTCCGGCCTCGGCTTCGCTGTTGGCCTTCTGAAGGGCTCTTGCCTCACTCGGCGGCAAGCGTGGTTCATCACGAAAAACTGTAAAGTCATAAATTATTAATGAACGAGTGGAATACGCACAGAGGTGGCATGGTAATAATATGATGTAAACAGCGAGACTTTGGTAAGCAAATTACGAATGCACGCACAGCCTTTGCAAGGCTACTCACAGAAGAACAACGCGACCGTTACAATCGTCGAGAGTATCGCCATTCCCAGGAAGAGCAGAGTCAGGTCGTTCCCGATGTCCTCGATGTTCTCGTGGTCCCTCACTATCATCGGTGTGATCAGGAAGAGCGTGCTGATGCCCATCAACGGGCCGAAGCAGCCGATCGATGTTGCCGTGGCCACTTGGTTAGAGCCAAACCAGAGGGCCGACAATCTTACCGGGCCGGTCGAGACGAAGACCTGAGCAGATGCGACGATCGTTTGACCGACAAAGGCGACGACGAAACGGTCCGGCGATGCGGAGAAAAATTTTATCCATGAACCGATCGAGATACCCAGAGAACCGATCAGACAGGCCCATCGGAGACCGACGCGGTCCATCACATAGGAAGCTGGGAGCATCAAGGCTACGTACATCACGTGGAAGATCGTCGAGGTCCAATCTACGGCCAATGGTGAAACGCCGTAGTACCTGCGTATATTTTAAAATTCACAACGTTTCTATTCACGATTAAGCGTTAATACGTTGAGAAGTCAGAGGATATTTTTGTTTCTTTTTTTCTTTTCTCCTCTCTCTCTCTCGGAAGCAAGTTAACACCTCTTTCAAGAATTTTTGCCGACCGCAACGTTTTGACTAGGATATTATTATACACCTTACAAGTATAAAATGTATTAAACCGTTTACCGGGAACCTCGGTTAGGCGGGTAAGCGAGGAAGTTTAATTACAATGCCCAGAGCGTCGAGAGAGAAGGGAAAAGAAATAAATCATCCTCCATCGGTTAGAACGTCTTTGAATATGCATAATCGTGCAGGTGTATGATTGCGGGTTTCTTACTTGGAAATTATATTTCCAACGATGGTGAACTGTATCCAATGCATGTTGTTAGATGCACCGTAGATGAAAAAAAGGCCGAGCTGAAGCCAACGGCGTTTGTAAACTTTAATCTCGGCCTCGGACTCGGTTTTCTCACCGTCTTCGCCGAGCGTTTTTTCACTCTCGAGAATAGCCGACATTCGAAAATCATTCTCCTGCACTGTTATCACTTCCGGAGCACTGGCGAAACCCTCGTTTATCGCCGCTACCATTTTCGTTATTCACTTCTACGTGTAAAACGTGCCGCTACTCATCTGACCAATACCCGATTTGGCACAGTTATTTTCAAACAGAGAAGAGCTTTCTCACCGGGTCGACGCGAAGCAAGGTTTCGTTAACGACTAGAGACCGTCCTTCCTGCGGACTTGACTTCGTGTTGACTCTTTCGTTTAACTACCTGCACGAACCTATCGAACAGTCGTTAAAATGATCGAGATAGTCAAAATGTCGTTTGTTCTGAACTTACTAGTTCTCAATTCTACCAAAACACTAACAAGCGGACCAACAACCACTGAACAACCTGCCGGTACACATGACTATAATACAACCTTCTCGTACGCCAATCGTGGAGGGGAAAAAATTACGGTGTTCGAATGTATATATATGCATATATATATATATGTATATATACACATGTATATATATACATACATGTGATATTTGTACGCATAGATAATTGACAGTGAGAGCAATCTACGCATAACCATGGGATTAGGTGCGAAATATCAGATTTTTTATTTACGACAGCGTATGAATATTACTTCATTCCATTTTGTATCGTTAACTCGGAGCGTTCATTTATTTTAGATCGATTTTAGCTTCCTCCGGTTAATTACCAATAAATGTTCAATCATTATACTGTTTTTCACGATCCGCGTATGAGGATTCGATGTGATTTTTATTTATTCATTAATTTGTTTCTTTGTTTTTTTTTTTTTTTTTCTTTTTTTTCTCTTCTTATTTTTTTGTATAATAATGTCAAGCTCAGCGTCAGCTATCGACGAAGGCTAAATAGTTAGCAGCCATTGAGTCGAAGTGCGTGATGTAATAAGGTAATTGAGTAGGGGAAAGTGGTCTAAAACCGGATGGGTATAAGAAAAACAGAATATTATCTAATAGACTTAGGGGGATTTTTAAATACATGGGTACGCGGTTATGTATCGTCGTTTTCAATATTCAAAATTCTAGAGAGCAAACTATTTGAATATGGTGATAACAACGATCACAAATACGACGCGTACGATCGTGTCATAGGAATTTTCGTGAATGATTCATGGTCAAGATTTGTTTTTACAAATTCATTCTCCGGCGCGTATTCTCAATTTCTGTTACAAGTGTCAAAAGTCGAAATGAGCCGAAAGATGAGAAAAAAAAGTAAATACCGGGATTTCGGTAATCACTTTTTTTCATTTTAGAACGTTAGTTTGATCGCTTCATATCGACTACATGGTTGTCACTTGATGCGCAGTCACATCATGCAGCGTGTAATATCGATTCAACAAATTCCGGGCATCTCTAACGGCAACTAAGAGACGATCAACGATTCGATTCATTGCCTCGCCATGCTTCCGCTCGTTTTGAGAAACGTAGCAATGTTCGTTTCGTTTTAACCTGGTATTTCGGTTAAGATATCAAGCGATCCGTCAAGTTCGCGCGCTCGGGTTACAACGTTTTTTCCAACCTCGTCGTCCTCTGGTTTACATCACCGTCATCGATTCTAAGATGGTGAATAAAAATCAGCAAGTTCAATCGAAAATCCGTACGTTCTACTACCTGGAGCCCGGGCAAAAGCTGAGTAGCACGAAGGTGAGATCTGATTTTAATTTTACGAAAGATAGGCGAAGGTGATCACTCGAATGCTTGAAAAAAACCGCCAAAATACTTGGACTTCTATTTTTCTCGCTTTGCAACGCAAATTCTTACCGTTAAAGATCTCCGAGAGAAAGCTGATGCTTATCGCACCCCGGAGCGAGTACCAGAGGCTCGTCGACTACACGAATCAATCGGAAAGAATGACGGTCGTTGCTGAAAAGGAGAGAGCTAAGCTGGCCGCAATTAGGAAGGCAACCTACGAAATGTCGAAGCATTGGGACAACACAAACGAGGTATATACCTATCTCAAATTACCGTCCCAATCAGCCCGGGGTTCTGTTAATTCTTCGTAATGACGTGGAGAACTCTGGTATTCCCCAGACGAGAACCAATGAAATTATCAATGATATAATTAATAATTGATAGGATAATTAGTAATCCACTAAAATTGGAAATCCGTGCGTATCGACAGAACGTGAAGAGGCGCAGGAGGGCCGAGCTCCTGGCCAAAAGAAAACAGGAAGACGAAATTCGCGAGCGATTCGCGAAGGAAATTGCCGAGCAAAACGCGGCGGAGAGGGAAAAAGTTGTGAAAGAAGCGAGGCGGTTGTTGCTGTATAAAAAGCCTCTGTGCAGGCTGCTTAACGGGGCTCTTCTCACTTCCGAGGTGAAATGTTTTTCCTTCAACCCTTAATTTGATGGGCCGGAAAACTTCAAACGACTCAAGACGCGTCTCGTACTTGTCGCAATTTCGCGCAGTGTTTCAGGGAACGAGACGCCCAACTCGCGTTTGAGAAAACTCTTCGAGGTGTCGACGAGGAGCAGGAAAAAGAGTACGCGAAAATCCTGAAACAGGAAGCCGAGGACTTCGAGGAAGCGGAGCGTCGGAAGGCCGCCGAAAGGGAGAAGAAAAACAGAGCTTACGGAGAAGAGCTTAAGAAGCAGTAATCATTCACTATTTTCGAATCAATTACTGCGCGAGGAATTTTGTTTTTTAATTTGAAAACTCGATTTCAGAATCGACGATGACAGGAATAATTTGAAACGGGCTGATAGAGAGGAATACTTAATGGGAAGACAAGATCTGATCAATATGGCACGAGAGATAAGAGAAATAAAAGAATGCGAGGATGAACAGGTGGGAGTTAATTATAATTATACACTTCACACCTCCGAACTGTAAACACTTCGTCATCGAAGCGTCATAATTCGATTTTCAGAAGCTGAATCGCAAGAACGAGCTAAAGAAGTTAGTGACGGACGCCATTAGAGAGAAGGAACAATTCGAAATTGAGTCGAAGCGTGAGAAAGAATTTTGCGACCGAGCCATCGAGATATTCGAGAGATCAAAAAGGCGGATTGCCCAGATTAGGAAAATCAAGGCGCAGGAGGAGTTGCAGGCCAAAATGCGCCACGCTGAATATTTGGGTGAGCTTTGTTCGGAACGAAAAAAGTTCGCCGCTGCAACGTCGAAAAAACGGTTGGACAACGAAGATGAGCTGACGCGTCAAGCCCGGGAAGAGATCGAAGCGAAAGAATTGGCAATGATTGAGGCTAAGAAGCAACGAGCACTGGAGTTGAAAATGGAGTGCATAAAACTCGGCGAGGAAGCCGCGAATGAAAAGCGAAGACGAGATTACGAGACGAAGGAGCTCAACAATTGGGAGACACTGCAGAGACTGAAGAGGGACGAATTTAACAAAGAGTTTGAAATTAATGAACGCAAACGAGAGTGGGAACAGAAAATGACGAATGCTAGAGACCTGCGACAGCAGATGGTGATGATGTTTTAAGAATTGACTAATTCTTCCTTTGTTTGATTGATTCTTATTTTTAACAATAATCAGTTCATTTCATTTCATTTCATTTCACTCGTTGGTTAAAGTCCGAGAACGAGGAGAAACGAAACCGTGAGAAGCGATACGAGAACGACGAAAATTCGGCAGTGGCAATTATCGAAAAAACTAATAAAAAAGTATTGGAATACGGTCAGCAAATCCTGAACGAATCCAAAGGCGTTAGACCGCTGTATCCTATACTAAAAACAATCGAGGTTTGATAACGTTTCAAGTTTTACAAATATTTAACAATCCGTTACTTGTCTGCGGAAATTAAAGACTCGTAATTTTATTATCGTTACAGAAATTCAAGATAGAAAACGGACTGGTACCAAGGAAAACTTGCGACGAAAATAACGTTTTGGCACCGGCCAGAAAACCAAGGAAACGTACGCCCGTTTGCTCTGCTCCAGTGCCGGAACACGAAGTTGTTTACATATGAATTTTCGGCTCTGTATAAGATCCTGACGTCTCTTGTATAAATATATGTTTTTCATATCTGACATTCTGCATGTATTTCAACGTCTTGTCGGTATTCGATTTTTTTCTGTCGTGAAAAAAAGGCTCTAAGGCCATAAAGGCGGTTCCACCGGCACGACACAGTGGTAAATTTATTCACGTCAAGTTGGTGCGAAAACAACAAGTGTCAAAAGTATGTAAGAAAAAAACGCTGTATTGATGCAACGCACAGTATTACGTGTACAACTCGAGTGACTCGAACTTGTTTCAGTCAACACTTCACCGAGGAAGTATCTAGTCGATCGTTTTCGCCATCGAGTTATTATCCAATCCCAGGAAAGACTGAAAATTTACAATTGCGACGAAAGTACAAGCTTGTAGTCATATAATCAATCAACGAGTTTATATTTGCGTCAAGTGTTGTTCTAACATTACCTTCAAAGAATTGATAAAGGTAGTTTTTTCAGGAGTGCTTTCCGACAAAGTTGCTTCATCTGGCGGTGCTGTTTTTAAAGTATCATAGCGTATTCTGTTTCGAATCATATCGAGCCGTTTTTCCTCAGCAGAGTTCAATACCGCAATTACTTCCGGTCCCTCGGGAGTTCCTTTCGCAGGATTGACATCCGTGTTAATTCTCAGGGTCTTTATGTGGTCCATCAATTTGTCGACGGTATCGACCAAGTCTTTGACCTCCTCTTCTTGCCTCAGAAGAGCGTACTTGTATCTAGATATCTAGAGGAAGACGGTGAATGGGGCATAAATCACGGTCAAAAAACCGAACAAATTGCCGGATTCCTGCAATTCGCATTATAAATATTCGCTCACTTCGAGAACCAAACGCTCTCTTTGCTTTTCCGTTTCCCTCAGATGCTGTAATTGCTTGGACATATATTTGTACGTGTCTCTGTCAAGGGTACTGACTATGTTGGGATTTTTTTCACTCTTGTCCAGCAAAGCTATGTGCGCTGCTCTTACTTCCTCAAGCTCCGCAACCTTCAGACGAAGCTGGTCTCTTTCTTCGGCAACTTTGCTCGTCGTTTCACCGAAAATTCTAAAAACACCCGGACCCTCCTTCGTCACTCGGTCGAGCTTCGTTCTGAGCTGTTCTCTTTCCAGACAAGCCTGACGGAGTTCCTCTAGTAGATCATTCGACCTGCTGGCCATACGAAGCGCTTTTACTTCGCCCTGAAGTCGAAGACAATTCTCCACGAGTACCTCGATTTCGCGTTTCAAGTCATCACGCTCCTGTTTTACCTCGTCGAAGTTCTTCAGCCGTTCGGAAATTTCTAGAAAAGAACGTCAGCGTGTTCAATGCCGATAAACCGCAATGTGGCTCGGAAAATAAACCTGCATTTTCATTGTACAACTTGACGAAATCTGAGCTCAATTTTTCTTTCTCTACTTTGGTCATCGCGACCATGGACAGTTCCCCCCGTTTCACCATGTCCGGTAGCTCCAATTGCGTCCTGGAACCAGTCTTTATATTGTTCTGGTCAATACCTTCGATCTGAAATTTATTTCTCAGTTGTTTGCACGCTTACAAGCGAAATTTGTTGGAAAATTTGGCTGCACACCAGCACCTTGCTATCGTTGTTTCCGCTTAGGCCCATATCCGTTCCTTCCAGCAAGCAACACTTCTGTTTGTGGTTTCTATAATTTTCTCTGAGTTTGTCGATTTCACATAGGAGCTGACTTTTCTCACGCTCAATCACCGCCAGGTGAGCATAATACTGTCGCTGATCAGGTGGAATGGAGTAAACACGTTCCACCAAATCGATGCGCTCTTCCTCGATCAAAGCCAACTTCTTTAACTGTATCTTCAGCATGCGTATCTTGCGTTGAATATTCTTCGTGCCTTTTGACAACCTTTGAACGTCTGTGAACTGCAGTTAAGTTTGCTTTTCATTGTATATTTAAAACCGGACCATTGACCGAAGGTAAACCGACCGTCCTAGAAATAGTGAAAGGGTTTCAACGACTGCACACTCATGCATCTTACCTCGTTCTCACGACGAAGACAGCTAATTTGAACGGAGTTACTCGTGCCTTCGAGATCTTCGTCAATCACGCCCAATCCCATAGCTTTCACAAGCCTTACCTAAGCACAAAATTTCAAAACTGCAGGGTTACGTTCGACCGAATTCGTGTCTGTGAAGCAAAATCACGTCACACCTGATGCCTCATGAGTCTTTCTAGACCGAGCAAAGTTTTCGACACGTCTTTCCGGACCAGTGTTTGTTCAGTGGGCAAATTGTTGTCGTATTTGAACTTGTCCAGTGCCATGCACATGTTTTCGTTTTGACTCAGTGCCTCCGTCTCTCGACACTGGAATCAAAGAAATTATCCAAATCATCGGTAATAGCCCTTAAAGATTCGGGTTTAAGATCCTTACGGTCTTCTTTAGCTCGAGTAATGTTTCTTTCTTCATAGACATGTTCAGGAAATGGTAAAGCTGCTCTCTTTGGCCGTTTACAAGTTTCTGCAAGGTACGAATATGCTCGTCTTTGCTAGTCAAAATCGTCTGAAATTCCAGCTGGGATCTGGCCGCTTTTTCCGAGAGAATCTCATTGTCCGAGTTCTGTTCCAACAGTGGATTAGATAGTGCCGAGACTTCGAAGTGGTTGCTTTGAAGTTCTCGTGGTTAGATTACGAATTAAATTTGTAATACGTATAATATACTTGGATCAAAGGGTTCGGGCCCTGGTTCTGAGAGAAATAACTGTGAGATTCTTTGACCTGCAATCCTTCTCCAAGCCCAGAATCCGGTAACTTTTTACCTTCCTTTTCTATATTTTCGATCATTCTATTCATACGTCGTGCGGGATCTCCTTTCGCGAGATCTTCTTCCTCGTCACTCGAGGATGTCGTCCCATCTTCGTCCAAAGAAGTCCAGGACATTGCCTGCTCTTACCAGATAATTTAGAGTTACTAATAAAACGTACAAATTTCTTCACTCAGCTAGAGATCGACCGACACATATTTTGATACTGGTGTATGAAGTTGTCCGTAAATTTTCGCAATAACAAGATCGTAGAATCGACTTCAAACGTCATCCCGATAAAATATCGTTTCACGCTCGGTTTTCGAGAGGTTTGAATAACGTAATTGACTTTCTAGAAAACTTGTCCTTCGGCAGTAGAAGTGAATAATTTCAATACAGTGATGATATTATTTCTTCACGAGCTTTGGTAGGAACAATTTTACTCTCTGCCAAAGATGACATAAAAATAAATAAATAAATAAATAAAAAACAAATTTGTTGGAAGACAAGTATAATCGTATGACGATTGAAAATGACTGAACAAAAAAATTCAACTCAACCCTCGACACCGAAGCAAAAGTCTGTACCTCCTGTATTCAACTTTATCAATGGAGGACTATCAGGGTAAGGTTTGTAGATAAAAAGTAAATGCTTGCATCTTTATCATCTATATTTCAATTATAGAATGCTAGCCACATGTGTCGTGCATCCGATGGACGTGCTGAAAAATCGTATGCAATTGAACCGTGACGGAACTTCCATCGTGATGTTGATCAAATCTATCATGGCTGAGGAAGGGTTGACTAAATTTTATCGAGGTTTGACTGCCGGCCTGGTTCGACAAGCGACTTACACCACCACAAGACTAGGGATTTACAATCATCTGCTGGATATGTGGAAGTACGTACGTAAATGGAGAACTGGAAATGAGCTGAAATTATGCCTACAATCACGCATGAAAATTTTTCAGAGCGAATAAGGCATCCCCACCCAGTTTTATGGTCCTCTGTACAATGGGAATGACTGCTGGAGTTTGCGGAGCCTTCGTAGGAACTCCGGCCGAAATAGCGCTGGTGAGAATGTCGGCTGATGGAAGACTGCCACCAGGTATGAGTTTATTCAAGTTTCGACAATTCGTACAAGTCTGAGTGAAGAACTGTGAGGTTCAAAGCTACTTCAATGGCTTTTTTTCACCGAAGAATAGATCACAGGAGAAACTACAAACACGTCTTCGACGCGTTCTTCAGGATTTACAAGGATGAAGGTATCACTGCGCTGTGGAGAGGCTGCATCCCGACAATGGGCAGGGCAGCTGTTGTAAATGTATCGCAATTGGCGACTTACAGCCAAGCAAAGAAAATGATAGTGAAAACATGTTTGTATCATTCTTGTTAATATGCAGAGACTAAAAATAGGATATCCAGTCTGGAGTATTCAAGGAAGAACGTTGCCATCTAATTCAATTGCACAGGGAACGTTAAGGAGGGAATTCCTCTACATTTTTGGGCTTCCATGGTATCTGGACTTCTTACATCGTTCAACTCCATGCCTTTCGATATTGCAAAAACCAGGTAGTTGACGACGTGATTGCGTATTAATGGGTCTTAATTAAAATGTGCCTTTTGTTTTATCTCCTTTTTTAGAATACAGAATCTCAAGGTATCGGTGAAACCCCCGTCAATGATGAGTGTAATAACCAAGACCGCACAGCAGGAAGGAATAACTGCTCTGTGGAAAGGATTCGTGCCAACCTACTGCAGGATTGGACCTCACACTGTCCTTACGTTCATGATAAACGAACAGCTGACCAAACTATCGAGGCAATATTTTGTCTGATATGTTTTTTCCGCGTACAACCGAACAGTCGTTCAATGCGGAACACGAATCTTGACCCTTTTTATATTATACGTGTATAGTATACACACATTTATACTCAGCTTATACTTGTTTTTGCGTTTTTCTTATACATGCGTACAAAGAACGAGAAAAATAATTTCATCTCCTTAAATTAATACTTCGTTCCATACTTCCGCGATGGTATCAGTGGTGGAAATCAGTGTAAACAAGATTCAGGCTTGGTAAAACGGTATATGTAATATATTCACATAATGTTAAGACGAGAAAGACAGATTCAACTCTGGAAGTGCGTTAAGTAGAACCTAGTCAATTGGTCCATAGCGACCATGGTGATAACGGTATTCGGAGCCAGTCTTGCATAATAAGGAAGAAATCCACGCCAGAGAGATCGGAAACCTTCGGACCTGGATATCGTGAGAAGCATTTTTCCAGTGCCCGGGGGTTTGTCGGACTCTTTCCAATTTTGAATTCTATGGAATGTGGGTAAAGGATATTTCAGTGATTTTTATTATTCCTAACAATCGGTAAACACCAACCTCGTCTTCGCGATGTCCATCGGTAACGAAGCTGTCGCTGCTACTACCCCGGACATCAGTCCAGCGACGAATTGCATGGGAAGACCATCCTCGAAGTGTCCTTTTCAAACCACAAATGCTGTAGTAGTTAACCACGCACTGAGGAGTACTTGAGAGATCCGAATACCATTGGAATTCCGGCTTACCAGTGTCCTTGAGCATCGTCTTGGACCTTGAGTACGTTCCCAATTGAGCTCCATTAGCAATCGCAGCTCTGCAAACCGTTGCCATTGCTCCGGCCCATAGAGTGTGAATTCCTTCCTCTTTGAAGACTCTGAACAGTCCATCAATCGCGTGTTTGTAGCTCCGACGTTTCTCTGGGCAAATACGAATGTCATCTCGATATTTGTGAGAACGCTTATCGGTGTAATGAATTATTTGGATCGTGCAAGGTGGAATTCGATATCGTAACAACCAAGTGGCAGTCCAACGTCTGCGATCATCCGAACCATCACAACGTCCGTGGGTGTTCCAACTAGAGCTCCAATCATTCCAGCCAACATCCCCAGGGATATAAGAGTCGGGTAGTTCAGACGCCCAAAGCGTTTTCTGGGAGGAAAATAAGAGTATACAACTGTTGGTCGACTAAATAGGCGATCGTTACAAACTTCACTTACTCGCATATTTCTGACATGGTGTTGAAAATGCCAAGCCTTGTGGTGGTGTAGGTGATCTGTCTCAACAGCGAGGCTGACAATCCTGTGTAAAGTCCAAGAAGGCCTTGCGCTCTGGTGGTTTGCTTCATCGTGCTCAATAATTCAGATTTATAGACTTGCATCCGAACCTTTAGGACGTCCATTGGATGCGTCAGGGCTTGGCCTGTCACGCTAGCTTGGACATCATGCAAATGTCAGATTTCATAATTCCACGATAGTGTGAATAAAGTTGCCGCAAGGTTATCCAGTCTAGCTTCAGAGCCAAAGTAATGAATTGGTTCTTTGATTTTTCAACGGAACAATGAAACGCAGCTTGAGGTGATGAATTTAAGGAATCGTGGTTGCGACGAACAGCGCATATAAATCTCTAAATAAACCGTTTTTCGTAACTAGACAAATAAGAAGTAAACAATTAGACTTCCAGCCTTCCCTTCGCTTTGAACTCACCCAGCCAAACCTCCAATACCGAATTTTACGTAGACTGGTACCTGGTGCCTGACCAAAGGTGATTTTTCATCTGTCGACATACCCGTTGACAAAATGACCTTTCTACCGACACAGGAATCATAAATTACCCTACCTAGCGCTGGTTTCTGACGTTACGAAATACCGAATTAAGCTTCATCTGTTTTTTAGATACTTGCAGTAGCCTGGAAGGCATCTAGTATGAATTTGACACATCGGTAAGACCGAACGGAGTTTTGCAAATGGGTTAATTTATTTTTGACCGATTACATATCTCTTTATGCATTGGTCGATAAGTGGCAGTTAATGTTGCTAGGTACGAAGCCGCTGCGCATATGTTAGTCTCGGCAACACCTTTGTACCTGATGGTCAATGCCTGACTTAGATTCTTCAAGTTCGCTGTGACCATTTCCAGACACTGTTTCATCGTGACGTTACAATTGCTCATCATTACGTGAGCGCGACTTTCTCCGTCGTGGAAAAGAACGTGCGATCCAACTCTCGTTTTCGCGTCGTAGGTGATCTGGAAGAGGGACTTGTCTCTGAAGCTAACAACCTTGTGGTAAAGGAAGAAGAGAACGGCAATGTAAACGATCGAATGGCGCGTACCTTGCATTTTTTGCAAAAATAATATAACTTCGGCCACCGATGGCGATAAAGTTCAGTGTGATGAAGCCGTCCCATAGCGATGCCGAATCTTTCCTTCGTTTCGTCCCAGAGAACAATTCGCGACTGTGGATGTCGAAATTTCTTCCGAGCCTGAGAGGACACGTTAACGTCGCTTTGGAAGATATTTTTCTCGGGATCATACTTCCCGTTAATCGTGAATGAGAACCAGTCCAGAAAGTTGTGAACCTTCCCGTAATAGGCATCGAGATCAAGGATCAGAGCTACAGGAACGTCATCGAACTTTCGAACGTAGCAAAATAGGTCGAAACTCGCGTATCCGAAGTACCCCATTTCTTGCAACGCTTCGGCGAGAGTCGTGACAACCGTTCGAAGTTTTTCGTGGGGAAAAGAAGTCTGCGGTATCATGAAACCGAAAGCCGTGAACTGGGTTTCTGCAGAAAAAAGACCGATACCAGTTTAAAATCCCTGGAAGCTGGTTAAGAAACAAGCGTGAATTATAACCCAGGTGCATTTGATCCGCGGTTCCAACCCAAACAGGTTTTCGGCGAGACTGAAGTCCCGGGATAAAAATGGCAGCGCTGAGTATGGAGTAAGTCTTTTTGTCAGGAACAGCTTGAAGAAGACATCCATGTTTGGTCAGACTGCCGTAAAAGTCTTTCCAGCATTTGTAGTTCGGGGCCAATCTGGTCAATGTGAAAACGACCTTGGGCAGATGTTCTAGAAGTAGATCGAGGTAGGGTTTCCTCAGCTCCTCGGTAGTGGTCCAGGCTTCGCCGCACTTCATTCGCTCGTTTCTAAGCTCGAGCATGAACGGCACGCTTACATTATTGATCAAGAAAACTCCCGTCTGATTTCCGTCGATACCAACGTTCAGCTTTATCAGCCACAAGCAGACTTCGCTGTGCATGCAGATCAGATCCGCCAGCTTCGTGCAGAGGGTCGTGTAGTCCTTTACGTACGGACTGTAAGGGGGCTGATCGATACCCAAACTCGTCAAGAGCTCAGCGTTCGCCGATTTGTTAAACAGCCGCGACTGGAGGCTCATGGACGAACCGAGCCAAGGCACGCGAAGGGTACCAGCGGCCCATACGTCGCACTCGTCCATGACCCAGGGCAAAAGGTAGGCAGGTTTTCCAGCGATCGCCTGCTTCAGAGCAGTCACGGTGGTGTTCGAGTAGTACAAAGTCCTCGCGGTATTGAACGAGCACTGATCAAAGGCCCGCCTCATTGACAACGCGAGGAAAGTCACGCGGTTCTGTATACCTTCGTTTGGCCTAACGGATTCTAGTATGTCAAAATACATTCGAAGAAGACTGTCCGAGGGCTCCACGGGCAGGATGTAAATCACCTCGGCGTGACGGTTTTTCAGAAACGACATCTTCAGCGCCAGGATGTTCTGATATATGCGGAATATCGGCGGTGATATTGAGTTTCTCACGTCAGGCGGATGACCGATGGATGGCAAGTGGATTACCACGTGTGCCTCTTTCACTATTTCGTAATAGTCAGCAGCCAGTTTCGCGTTAAGTTCTTCAGTCTCGTTCAGCGTCACCAACATCTTTTTCAAGTACTTTGCATGCATGTCTCGTCGTTTTTTCACGCACATCCAGGCCATCCAGATTATGCTCGCTGCTACGTACCTGCACTCGGATTTGCGGATTTCCCTCCGAACCTGCGGTTTGAAATCAACACGTTTACTCGATATTCTCGGCGGTGAATATTTTTGGTCTCATTCACCGCGTAGCCTCTCCAGTATCGCTGTATCGTTGTGGCGGCGATCTGTATTCCGGCGAGTAGTTTGAACTGGACTTTCCATCCGTAGAGCCATTCGGCTACTTCCGATTCGTCGTGAAGCATGTGGATCATCTCCTCCTTTGACAGGGTGTACTTTGAACCGTTTTCGGGGATCCGAGAGAGCAGAGCGAAGACTTTTTTGGGACTGAAGTGAGCCGAGGGCACGATATGCTTTTTTAGCCTCGCTTCCATCTGTGGGCAGAGTACCAGAAGCCATTTTGATCTGAGTTGATTGCCGCTTACGTCGAGAAGCTTCCTCCATAATTCGCAATGCGTAAATTGTCCGTCGACGAATTTCAAACTTCCTATCCTCGCCGCTTCCTCTTCAACACTAGCTATTGTCCACGGTGCCGATTCCTCGCTAGAATCCTTGAACTCTATCTTACTACCCATCGACTTGATTCCCGCCAGCAGCGAAGAAGCTCGGTCGAATCCACTCATCCTTCTGAAAGAGATGAATTATAAATAATTATAAATGATATAATTAACGAGATGTGTTTCACGTTTCGCGTATTACAATTAACTCTACCTTCGTTTTGGAATCATCTCAGGCAAGGTGAACAATTTCGTTCGAAGTACCGTCATTTCCTGTTTGAATCTCAAATCGCTTAGATCGAAAGCCGTTTTTCGCGGTACGATCGGTCTCTTCAGAATATCCTGAGTGGGTTCTAATTCGGATTCCGGGACGTTGGTCCACTTGCAATTACATGCTTGATAAGTTTTAGGTTCTCCAATCGATTCCCCTTCATCTTCGTCAGGCGGTTTCCAGCATCTACCAATTTTCTTCAGATCTTTGATGTACTCCTTGTAGCCGACCGGTTTCTGACGCAGATCTGACTCCTTACCCAAGTCTAACTGCTCGTGGATTTTGTACTCTGCACACAATTTCTGTATCTCCGTGAGATCGTTTATTATTTGGCGATAAAATCTTTGGATGGTGTTGTACACCGCAGTGTTAGGCTCGCCAAGTTCACAACTATTGCCAAGTGGAAGAAAATTTAATCAGTCGATTCGTGTAGTGATATTGCGACTATACAAAAGCGGTTTCTTCGTGACTTTTTTGCCTACAAGCCAATCGACTCACCTCTTTTCGTAGTCTTCGCACATTTTTTTGCATTGGCCCATCGCATTCTGTTTTGATGATACGAATTCTGTATCTAGCACCTCCAGAACTTGCAGCAACATTTCTACCGCGTTCGTTTCCAGCTCGGTTACATCGATACGATCGTGATCTCGGAACATTGTCTACAAATTTCAAGTGCACGGTCTCAAAACTCGGAAAATAATAAGCAAAGGGAAAAAAATTATTTTATTTCGAAATTATATATTTGCCAACACGGTGTTAAGGGTAAAGTAGGTTAATGATTTTCGCCAAGTGAACAAATGCACTCTGCAGTTGTGATGTTTCCGACAGCCATGAACTTTAGCCTTTTATAAACGCAATATGAAACAATGAACCAGTTCCGGTAAACAGCAGACATATCACTTACGGTAGATTAAATACGTTACTGGAAATACATGCAAATTACGTTTGTGAAACGTCAAGTCTATGCATGTAGACCAGGGATAAATAAACGAGTGAAATGAATACGTCTTTTTTTGCGCAATAACCTGTAATGGATTTTATCTTTAAAAAAATACATTTCTCATACTTAATTTTCCTTTATCCTAAAATGTATGAAAATATGCGTATCTGGTGGAGCAAGTTGAAATAATGATATGTCATATCTTTTCTTCTTTGTTAAAAGTTGCAATTGCGAATGTAACAATAGGCGACTGAATAGATCATGTTTCTTAGCATAGGTGACGTCACAAACTCGTTTTTTCTCTACCCAACGCATCAGCTATTATTTTTTCACGAACTATTCAAGTACATAATCAAAAAAGTAGGTTATGGAGCAATTGAAGGACAATCGACTAAAATTAGTTTCAGAAGGTCCGAACCTTCGTTGATACTTAACGATTTTTTTTTCCTCAGTACAATACCTTCTAGAATAACCTGCATAGCCTGGTGAAAATTTTTTTTTTCTTGATACAAGTTAATTCGCAACGGTTCTGGCCCTCTGAGCACGAATAGATAGATAGATAGATAGATTTTTATTGCGTCTACATTATGTTGTACAATAATTTACAAAGGTTAAATGGTAGTGGTAAACAATAAAAGAAATAATACATAGATAAAGAAGGAACCTATTTGTATCTTTAATTATTATTTTCCTTCCTACAAATTATACATTCAATTCAATGAAAATTTAAGCATATATTCATGAGAGTCGTTGAAAATAGAACGTTTCAAATTGGCAGTTGTTTTTTTTTTTTTTTTTAGTTCTCAAAGTATTAACAAGCTGGCGCCACTCGGCGGTCTGAATTCCATATTTCCACATCAGCTTGCGCATGTGTGCGTAACTTCAGTGGGCAAGCCGCGTGCTGCCGGTTACCGAGCAAGTAGTTGTGGGCGGGCTTTGTAGCCAGTCAGCCGGTAGTTTTGAGTGTGTCGAAAGTCAAGGCGACGGTCCGATAGCCCTGCCATATACCTACACATTCACACATCGAATATTTCTCCACAAGAAATTCCGTGCACCTGATTGTGAGAGTCTCGGCCCTGGCCCTTTCGTCTCGTCTCCGTCTTGCCCACCGACGTCACATTGACATACAGAGTGTGCCCATCGAGCATTATTTTGGCATTCCCGCTATTGCGCGACTCGTCGTTTTCGCCTTTTTAAAGCGAGATACTTCACCTCACACATCAATATGGGCGATCAGAAGACTATACCGAATGGAGTAAAATTCCTAATCGGTGGTGTCTCTGGGTTAGCTTTTATTCATTTTTTGGCTTCTCTGCTTATCTTTTCTTCTTACGTTTTATTATCTCGTGACGTGTAACTATAAGATCAAATCGTCGTCGTACGATTTCGTAACTTTTCATACGTAATATATATTCTTCAAAATGCTACAGATATGTCTGTTCCACGTTACACAATATTCTAAGAACCGTTTTTTGCTTCAGTTAACGCAATTATGTTGATATGAAATACTGTGCTAAGAACTTTTTAACTTTAAATCGACTGGACAGAACTAAAGAAGATATTATGTTTGAAAAACTACTGTTAAACCAGTACTCTTTTTTTTTTTTTTTTTTTTCAAGGACAGAACATAAATCCTATATTTATATTTTCAGTTTTTACGTAATATTTATGAAAATTTGGAATTGTTATTCTTATTATCTGTTACTCAACTACTATTTTTTCGGTTTTAAAATCCATCTTCTCATTTTTCGAATTCTTTAATTGAATTTTCATATAATAAATGAATGTTCATGAAGAAAATTGAGTAATATTTTCATATTTCAGAATGGGTGCCACGTGTTTTGTGCAGCCGCTAGACCTGATAAAAAATCGTATGCAGCTAAGCGGCACAAAAGTTTCCACGATGTCAGTTGTGACTGGAATTATAAAGAACGAAGGTTTTTTCTCATTCTATGCAGGCCTGTCCGCCGGTTTAATGAGACAGGCCACTTATACTACTACCAGGCTTGGTATATACACATGGCTTTTTGAACTAGCCTCGTAAGTGTAGAGATTAAAACTTGATGGATTAACATTAGATAATAAAAGATACCTGGCTTGATTAATCACGAGAGTAAAAGATACAGAAAACTTGTTGTCTACGCTCAATGACAAATCATATACTCACAACTTGCAATGAAGTTTTTATTGATAATCAGCTGTGCTAGATTCTATTTGTTTTCCTTTATTTCAATGACTTTTTTTTCAGCATTCTACTCTGCAAACTATTTCTAGTACAGTAGTTCATGCCTTAGCTTTCTGTTTTTCAGTATTTTAAGCAAAGTATAATTGTATCAAAGTACACTTGGCGGGAATATTAGTATTTTCATTTAAACAAACTTTGACTTTCAACTCAGCAAAAATATCGTCCTATTGCAGAAAAGATGGCCAACCAAATTTTGTAACAAAAGCTGCGTTGGGTATGGCTGCTGGGTGCGTAGGTGCCTTTGTTGGAACACCTGCTGAAGTAGCTTTAATCAGGATGACTGCTGATGGAAGGTTACCATTAGGTAATTCTTTAGTAACGATTCCCAGGCTATAATTCAAAATGCTGTTCCAAGTTCAATATCAATTTGATATCATATCACCTGAAACAGATTTAGAATTGTCCATGTTGCACCTGACTCAGATTGTAATACTGAGATATATGTTGAAAAGAGTAATATCAATATATTTCTGAAGTGTTTTATTCTAGGTTGTATTTATAATTGTTTTACTATCTTAAATTTTCATTAGCCGAAAGACGTAACTACAAAAACGTCTTCCATGCTCTGTTTCGGATAATCAGAGACGAAGGTATTTTGACTCTATGGCGTGGAGCTATTCCAACAATGGGGCGAGCTATGGTTGTAAATGCAGCTCAACTGGCATCATATTCACAAGCCAAACAGGCTTTACTAGACACTGGTAAGCGATCTTGCTGTCGTTGCAAATACATATGTGTATTTACACTTTGTGTTGATATTTCGCGATTCGGTTCAATATTTATATTTATATTGACAAAGGTGTTCAACTTAAGTTTACCCAATCAATTTACTTATCTCAACTAGTATTTGACCTTAAGTATATTGTGTCTGCTGAATGAAACGTTCAGGCAATCTAATTTTAGTTTTGTCTTCTACTCGTTGAATGCCTGAAACGTTATTTTTAGTTAATCTGTTTTTTTCATTATATAATACTTCTCAAATTTCTTTATGTTTTTCAAAACTTTTTTTTTTTTTCTTGCCACTATAATTTGAATAACGTTTATTTATTCTCCCAATCTTTCCAGGCTACTTTCAAGAAAATATTACGCTTCATTTTGCTAGTTCAATGATTTCTGGACTCGTTACCACAGCCGCATCGATGCCTGTCGACATAGCGAAAACCAGGTTAAAAATCTATCTAATCTTTGGAGAACTTGTAACAAAAGTTTACTTGCTGTGATATATTTATGAACATTAATTAATGTTATTTACAGAACCTATTCAATATTTTGTTATTTCTAGAATTCAAAACATGAAGATTGTGGATGGCAAGCCGGAATTCAAAGGTGCGCTAGATGTCCTTGGTAAAGTTGTACGAAATGAAGGCCCTTTGGCACTTTGGAAAGGCTTCTTTCCTTACTACGCTCGGCTAGGACCACACACGGTTCTAACGTTTATTTTCCTAGAACAAATGACTGCTGCCTACAAATCTAGATTATCGTAATTTAGTGTTTAATAGCTGAGTATGTGTGCATCGTACGTACTCAGAAATTAGAAACTCCGGTTCCTCTTCACGTGTTATTATTGATCACACTGAACGAGTAGAACATTGAAATTCGTATGTTTTTAAATATCATGTCTCATTCTTTGCTGATTGTTTCATGTCATTACATCCATATGACATTTGTAATTACCTTTTTCAAAGTGATCATTTGATGTACAACCAAAACGGAAACAAAACAGTCTCGATTTTCGATTTCCATTCTAATTTCTTGCAATATCATCTCGTATTCTCTGTATATATATACAGATTGCACTTCCTATGCACAAAAATAGAATTTTTTAATATACAGTTACGCAATGATTTTATAATCAGTGTCAAATATATTTATCAATTGACAACATAGATGTGAATGGTGGGAGGTAAAGGTTGAACACTCGTCTTATATCCACTATTTTCCAAACCCGTTGCAATTATATTCCGTGAACGCATATTGAATTTATATACTGTACACTGATATAATGTTTGTTATCCTATAGCACACATATATTTCAAGCAAATACATTCTGTAACCATAAGCTACTGCCTAGGTGTTAGAAACGCCTAGATGTATACATATATACCCGTGATAATGTTACCCACTCAGAATTTATATCGCGTAAAACGCGATGATATAATTTTTGTATATGATTATTTTTTTAGTTCATCGTTATATTATGTGATGTTAAATATTTCAATGTTGTAAGAAAAGTCGGGAGACGTGTGGCTTCCATTTGTTGTACATATACAGATATATTATATGCGTGCATACACATGATGTTCATATATGTTGGAGGATGTTAAAGATATAATAAATATTTCATTTAGAAAACCTCATGAATGCTAATATTTGGCGCGCAACCACGTTAATAAAATTATGAATTGTAAAGAAAGTCTTTAAAATGTATGATGGGTGAATGTAAACTGATAAAGTTAACATATTTCTACCAATTACTCCATCCTACGGACGATTTTTTATCACTTCATAAAATAGAATGACAAATGTGGATAAATCAATTTATCAAACTCCATTAGGTATCTGCTCCCTCATCCTCTTTGATCTGCTCTACGTGGTGTGGAAAACGGAGGAACAAATATTAGATATCCCAAAAGAATTGTGATCCATATTCCTACGTCGTGTTATTCATTTCACGAACAGCTGCCTGAGGGTGAGAACAGAGTGAGACGTGAAACGTCAGTTTGTCAGGTGTCATGCGTCTAGAAATGAAGTATGCGTACGTTATATTTATGTTATTTAATCTATCGCATAATGGAATTCAGCGCTAAGTTACTCGAATTATCACCTACACGTGTAAATACGTCTGAGGATTGTGCCTCCTGACGTATTATAACCAGTTTCTGAAACTTTGTAAATAAAGAGGTTATGTAGATAATTTAGTTTCAACAAGTCAGGTTTGCTCAGGTCCACTAATCATAAAACTACTCCCGCTAGTGCAATTAACGCTTTAAAATTATTAAATATCGTAGCTATAAATAAACCCACACAGAATGAGTGGAAAGTTAATCAAATCCTGTAATTATTCGTAAAACTAGAATGTACCGTCAGGCTTATGGTTATGCTGGATCATGTTATATCACACTGGGAACGAGAATATGACTTCAAAGCGAAAAAATAGGGATGCCTGGGCTCCCACAGGGTTCGAAGAATGGGTAAGCAAACTAATTCTTTATCAATTTTTTCCGTTATTCGATAAAAACCCTTTCACATTTCCATTCATCTATTATTTGCAAACATTTTTCAGGGTGGGTACATGGCGGCTAAAAAGGCGAAGCTGGAAGAACAGTTTCAGGAAAGAGCAGCAGTCGAGTTCAAAAATAACTCAACGCTTTTCCAAGGACTTTGCATATTCGTTAATGGCTACACAAAGCCGTCTGCTGATGAACTGCGGCTTCTTATGATGGAGCACAACGGTGTCTATCACCACTACATGCGCCCACGCATAACGACGCATATAATAGCATCAAATTTGCCGTATTCAAAGATCATGATGTATAAAAAAAGCCAAAACCCGTTGCCAATTTGCAAACCTGAGTGGATCACAGACAGCATTAAGGCTGGCAAACTGCTCAACTACCAGGATTATCTCCTGTACTCTAATCACACTAAAACCCAGCCCAAGTTGGCCTTTGCAGCAACTTCTGCCAAATTGGCACCAGAATTGGAAACCGACAAAGACAAAGCAATTCTGGATGATAATAGTACGAAGAGTAAGGAGGTAGGTCCAGAGAGTTCTAAACCAAATACAGTTTCTAAACAAGTCTCTCCTACAAAAGAGGGTGGAAGTCGGTCTGTCAACTCTACTAAAAATCCTGAGTTCTTATCAGAGTTTTACAATAATTCAAGGCTGCATCATATTTCTACAATGGGGGCCGTCTTTAAGGATTACATTAACGAGCTCAGAGATAAGAGTGACAAGTCATTCCCGGGACTTGAGAGTCTCAAGAAATTGAAAAGACCTAATCGAACACCAGAGACTTTGGATCCAATGAATTCAGACTCTGATGAAGATCTGATCGACTCATCCTTAGATGAGAAATTTGCGAAGCAGGAACCAGTCATAATGCACATTGATATGGACTGCTTCTTTGTTTCTGTTGGGCTGAGAAATAGGCCTGAATTAAAGGGTCTCCCTGTGGCCGTGACGCATGCGAAGGGCAACAAAGCTCCCCAGAATGCAAGCTCGCGTGAGATAGAAATGAAAATGTACAAGGAGAGATTTAAAGAGAAATTGAACAAGGGGCAGAAGGTAGAAGAGAAGGATCAGGAGTCGAGCACTGTGGCCGATAAACATTACGAAAATGCTTCACTATCTGAAATTGCGTCATGTTCTTACGAAGCAAGGAAAGCTGGTCTCAAGAATGGAATGTTCTTGGGACAAGCATTAAAACTCTGTCCAGATCTTAAAACTATTCCTTATGACTTCGAAGGCTACAAAGAAGTCTCTTACGCTTTGTACGACATAGTGGCAACTTACACTTTGGACATCGAGGCGGTGAGTTGCGATGAAATGTATGCCGATTGCACAAAAATCATCTCTGAGTCCGGCCTGCAACCGTTGGAGTTTGCTGAGATTATAAGAAAACAGATTACTGAAAAAACTGGATGTCCCGTTTCTACTGGATTTGGTGGAAATAAATTACAGGCTAGACTAGCAACAAAGAAAGCTAAACCCAATGGACAATTTTACCTAGAGCATAAAGATGTTCGACGATATATGAGCACCATTAATATCAGAGACTTGCCAGGCATGTATTAAAACGATGCAACGTGACTTTCTATCTTTCAAAACCATAACAACACTATTTGATTTATTTTTTTCACTTAGGTGTTGGCGCCACAATGACGCACAAATTGAATGGAATGGGAGTCTTCACATGTGCCGAGTTACAGAGCGTAGCCATACGGGAGTTACAGAAAGAGCTGGGTAAAAAAACTGGAGAAATGGTTTACAATATGTGCCGTGGTATAGATAATACAAAATTGAATTTGGAGCATGTAAGAAAGTCAGTTTCTGCCGAAGTCAATTACGGAATAAGATTTGAAAGTGCGACAGATGCTGATAAATTTTTGAAACAATTATCTGAAGAAGTTTGCAATAGGCTTATAAAAGCCAATGTAAAGGGTAGATGCGTCACTTTGAAGCTAATGATTAGATCGAAGAACGCGCCCGTTGAAACGGCAAAATATATGGGCCATGGAATTTGTGATCATATAACTAGGTCTAAAAATCTCATTTCACCTGTTAATGACTTATCCATCATTGCTAAGTAAGTTTAAAATAATTTTCATTTAATCCGTGGTAATGAACCGCTCGAATCTAATTAAGCTTTATATTTCTTATTGTAGAGAAGTTCTCACTCTATGGAATCAACTTCAACAAGTACCAGAGGATGTTCGGGGAGTTGGAATACAAATTTCTCGATTAGAATCCACCAAAAGTAGTGAAAAATCTAATCTAATGGCATTCATTAATAAAACGCAACAGCCTGGTTCCAAAAACAAACCAGAGATTTTGAGTATACAAAACGTCCCAAAAGAATCTAAACTTGGAAGATTGCATGGCTTTCTCCTTACTTCTAAGCAATGCACGCCAATTGCTAAGAGTACGGTCAATTCAACAAGCTTAGCTAGTTCTTTGCAGAGTACTCCATCAATTTCTAGTGAAAAAAAGGCAGTTACAACTTCCAACTCAGTTGAAAGTGGAGGATCTGCGATCAGTAAAGAAAATAAAAGTCTGCGACAAGCAACTTCTAGTATCAGTGAAAATGACAATCAGTTTATTGATCAACAGTTAAGATCTAGTAAGCCTGAAAGTAAACCTAATAATATTGAAGATCATCTGCTGATGCAGGAGATCGACGAGTCTGTGCTGGCAGAACTGCCTGAAGAAATTCGAAGGGAGATAACAGATGCTGCCAAGTCTCGAGTTGTAAAGAAGGTAAAGAATAAGCAAGAGATTTTACCTCCCATCCAGAAACATTCACCCGCGATTCCAAAAAGTCGGGAAAATCCTCCTCTAATTCAGAAAAAACAGGATGCTTATTTTAAGCAGTCGAAACCGAATATAGAAAAACCGAAGAAATCTGAGATGCCTCCAATTCAAGAAGTTGATCTTGCTGTCCTGCTTGAGCTTCCAGATGAAATTAGAAATGAAATATTGAACGAATATCGTGCTAAGGCAAACGAATCTAAACAACTTGCAATTCCAGGGTGCAGTGCAAACGCAATCAATAACGAAGTTCGTGATAAATCACCAATCGATGAGGCTAATCTATCGATTTCACAAGTTGATCCAGACGTTTTAGCAGCATTGCCAAAAGATATACAGAATGACGTTAAAGATTACTGCGCTTCCAAGAAGCTGGAGAAAAATACGACGTCTGCACAAATGAATAACAAGAATGTTTTGATTCCTAAACGGTTTGGAACGGCAACAAGCAAATCAACAGTGAATCAGAAAGCCACACGGTCAATTAAATCTAAAGTTAGTGATAATGGAAAGAGCAGTAAGACTAGTAAAAATAAGAAAAACATCTTAGTAAATAATACTAAAAGTTTGAAAAAGTCTCCCGAGCCAAAACAGCAAGTTTTAGATAACGATCCTGGCCCTGCAGCAGAGCTGCTAAAACTTGATACACCGGACATTGAGAGTAAGATTAAGGAAAATGCGACTGATAATATTATGTCATTGAGCATGGCAGCAAAATCTGGAGATCCTGAAGATCAGAAAGCATTGCTGAAACTTTTAGTCGAGGAATTAATGGATTTGTCATTAAAAGAGGTAGCTATGAACAATATAAGAATAGGTATAATTTAACTAGTATGTATCTATTGGGAATATTTTTCAAACTTGAATAGCATTGTTTCAAGGAATTTCAAAATTTTCATCAGGAACTTCTCAAACTAAATTTTTTAGATTTTTTAGGAGATAGATATTTAGAGGTAAACAAGAAGATACACTTGGCTAGACAAAGAGTAATAATCATCTATTTTTAATATGTTTAATGCATTATGACAGAAAAAAAATAATATCGGTACAATAATTGTGATGTGATAGATAATAATTAATAAGTTAAAATTGTTTTTTCTAATATCGGCCTGACTATATCAGTATTCAATGGGATTACGTTGCAGTATAATAAATATTATTATTTTTTTTTTTTCTTCAATTTCTACATATTTACACTGGATTATCAGATATTTGTAGTATATTCAAGTTTTTTTTCTTTCATCTCGAAGTCTCGTTCAATATCTATGTTGAATATATAATTTCGTAATAATAGCAATACAAGTATCAAGGCATCCATGCATACAATTATCTATTTTATTATTAACACAGTTTTCGAAGAAAATCAAAGCGACTGTCAATACACAGCTGGCTTTTTTTGTAAGTGTGTAAGAGAGAAACTGCTTGAGTGAAAATATTTCTTACTCAGTTTTATTGATATAAATTAACTAGTAAGCTAAAAGGAAAACGTACTTTGACGATCTACACATTTATAATATTAAAACCAAAAAATTTATCACAAAACTTTATATATTACCTTATTACGGTCATAGATCTAGCTAGGAAACGTGAAGCAACCGATAAAAAATAAATTTAAAAACATGAGAAAAATATGTTATCATCATAAAATACTCAATTCACTCATTGCTAGAGTCTTCTTGTCACCATCTTAGCTCGTGAACTTAAAATTTCAATCAATATCTCCACAAATGGAAAAAATAGATATATGAAAACAGTATCTAGTTGACTAATCCAATGATCAACATTTATTGATGATTTCTTTTACGTTTTATCAATCAGATTATTTGATGATGTAAAACATCGAATATTAATTCAACTTATTGATCATTACTAATTCAGGAAAATCTTTCAGGTCAAGATCCAGATTCAAAATTGGATATCTGAATCAGATTCCGTAAACGAGGTAGATTTTTTAGCGTTTACCACGTTTCTCAGCAGTCTACCCAAGGAAAAACGTATTGAAGATTTGCACGTTTTATTGAAGACCATGCACAGGTAAATAAAAACAAATGGATAAAAAATTAACAATTGAAAAGAAATTTCGAACATTTTTCCGATACACCCGATCTAGATTACAAATATTTCGATGCGTTTAGATGCTATAAGAATTTGCTGTCGATAAAACTGTTAAGCCTTGATATTATTTACTAACTTTGTCCAGTTATTTAAAAAAATGTATTAGAACGATTAAACTTCTATTTGTTTACATAGATTCATCAGCAAAAGCAAACTTTGTGTTTGGCACCGAGCATACAGAAAAACTGTCGAACATGTCCAGCATCACATGTTGGCTACTTATGACAGCAGTTTAATGGTACCATCAATCGAGTGCGAACATGTTGCTTGCAGTAACGGTGAAGACACATAACATTATGTCAAATATAGGTGAATTATCATTAGATCAATCAAAGTAGCTTATACATCTTAATAAAGAAAGTCAAATTTGATATAAACATATACATAAGAAACACTTACCTGGCATATTTTTGCAGAATACTGTACGAATTTCAAGGTAACGCGATAACGTTATTCTGTCAGCCATAAGTTATTGTAATGAACGATATTTTTATACATGTATATTAATTTAAAAGACAAAAAAAGAAAAACGGGAATTGCTTGCTATGTATTGGCAGGAAGTTGTTAACTTCGTATATATGTTTTTGTAATATATATATTTTTTTTTTTAAATATAGGATTTTTTTCATTTCTTTCTTTTCTTAGTATTTTTTTTTCTTTTTTCTTTCTTTGTTGCTTTTCTTGTTGTTACGCGCAAGGGTGGTGAAAAAATAGAAAGGGGTAGAAGTTCAAGTCGAATCAACGTTGCTACTCCCACTCGGTTGTAGCTGGTGGTTTAGACGTCAGATCATAAAGAACTCGTGAAATACCAGGCACGTTTAATATTTCTGTTACCATTTTATTCACCACCTAGAAAAAGAAAACATTATATTTATTTGGCTGTTTCATTTTGTATAAAGGAAAACTAGATTTTGGGGAAGAATTCAATTCCAAGATTGAGTTCTTTCTTCTTTAGGTCTGATATGTTCGAACCGATCTGTATCAGTTTTCTGTTAAAATTGCTATCTTTTGTTTCTTAAGTTTCCAGATCAGAATACAGTTTTACAAAATCCCAATGTAACGAATGAATATTTAAAATCGACGAACTTACATGCATGGGTAACTCGTTGCCAGGAATTGCTGGATGGCCAGTCATAAAATCGTTGGAACAGAATGGCCTTAAGACTATGGAGCGCTGGCACGAAGGTGCTCGAAGTGCGAGATCCCGATCGAAATGTACCGGGATCAGAACGACTGGCATCTGACTGATGGCTTGTAAACATCCGTTAGAAGCCAAAATTTGATTGGCTAGGTGGTCGGCCTGTCGTAAAGTAGCGACGACGTTGGCAGTCAGGTACGTTGGGGTAATGTCTGTCACCGGGTGATGAACCAACTCACCAAATATGTAGCAAACACGATTCACATTGTGACAAACGCGCGGTATAAGTCTTGCCAAAAATAACATGTCCTCCCAGTTTACTCCTTCTCCAGCAGTCTCTTTTACTGATAATCCAACTACGTAGCTATAACTCCGTCGGTCTCCCTAAATATTTTTAATTTGTGGAAATTAGTAATGAACGCGTTTCAGGATATCCAAATTGTACTTAGGTTAAGAAAACCAAGTTCGGAAAATGTGTCTTACTTTTCTTCTATATAAAGACTAAAACAAAAAAAAAAAAGTAGATGTTTCTGAGGTATCGAATAAGTTATGGACTACATGGGCAGAAATTGAATTGCTTTCGCCTGAATGAATCACGAAATTAAAGTTTTTCATCATTTTAATAGATCATTTTAAGGAATATAACCAATTGTTTATGTAACATACCTGAACGCCAACGCTACGAACAGGTAGGAGCGTTGCGGCGACATGATGCCGACTTGAAACGCGTCTCAAGTGTTGGCGCTCAGCCTCGCCAGTTGCTCCTTCAACACGATTAAGCAGTGCATGTTTTTTTTGTAGCATTTGCTCGTATTCCGCCATTATTTTCACTATTACCTGGGTAACGTTGTACAAAATTTTATCAGATTATCGCACTTCCATCAAAGTAGAAAGGTAATGAGATATACCTAATTGTTTTGTTACACAAACAAGCCATGATACCTGCGTTTCTGAGAAATCTTTATCCATGAAGGGTTCGTCGGTGCAAAGAATTCGTATTGCTAATCCTGGTCCGGGAAAGGGATGCCGTGTAACAAGCGGTGACGGTAATCCTAAATCACATCCTAACTGCCTAACTTCGTCTTTATGAAAGTCCTTTAGGGGTTCGACTACGCGGCCTTGCGTCCTCAAGGCTCTTACTAATTCACTATCGTTGTGATGGGTTTTTATCGTGTCTGCTTTACCTGTAAATAATTTTTAAAAATCATGTATTTACCAATGAGATATAAAACTAAACTAAGCGGTAGCTGACAAAAGCTGTAAAATTGAGGAATTTTTAGGCTATTTTTTTCAACTCACCGCTTACTAGACTACTGGCGCTTTCTATAAGGTCGGGCCTGAGAGTGCCTTGGCCTAGAAAAACCTCCTCAGGTTTAAGCCCCATTTCCATCATTGCTTCATTAGCAACCCTTACGAAAACGTCGCCAATTATTTTACGTTTCTCTTCAGGTTGCGCAGTGGCGCACAGCATCTTAGTTAGTCTGGTTCTTGGTCCTCCTAAGCAGACTTTGTTAGTGGAAGCACTGCTGTTGGTTAGATTGACATTATCCATTGGTACCGTCGTTGTACCCTCGAAAAACTGATGTGCGGCATTTATTACTCTTAACTTAAGTCCCAACTCAGCTAAACTTTGCTCTACGAATGGTGTTTCACCCTTTCGCATAAACCCATTGTCTATGTGCACAGCGATGACCTGCTCCTTACGCAAAGCCTTGTGAAGTAGCGCCGCACACACCGTCGAATCAACACCACCGCTCACAAGCAACTGCAAAGAGTAAGATAAATTCATTTGAGTACAAAGTGTCCAAATCAATTTCTTCGATTACGTACGAAATCGCATTATTGTATGTTTACCAAGACTTTGTTGTTGCCGACAGTATCCCTGATGTACTGAATGCACTCCGCTTCGCGACCTCGAAGAGTATAATTCCCTGTGAGGCCGGCAATTCCAAATAAAAAGTTGTGCAGCATAGTTTTTCCATTTGGTGTTAAATCTACCTCGGGATGGAACTGCACGCCATACAAGTTCATCTTGTCGCTCGCGATACTCGCCACAACGTTTCCCGATACAGCAGTCGATCGGAAGCAGTCTGCCACTCGGTCTATGCTATCTCCATGCGTGAGTAATACCATTTGTTCCTTTTCCAGCCCCCTGAAAAAACGAATAGTGAATCATCATATTTTATAATCAGCATAGTAGAAAATGCTACAAAATTTAGAACTCCCAATACTTACTTGAACAAAAGGCACTTGCTATCGACTTCAATGGAATATTGACCATCTTCTCGTCCCTCTTTTCTAATAACGGTTCCACCAAATTCTTTATTCATCATCTGCATACCATAGCATATACCCAATACAGGAATACCTATTCGAAAGATGTCCGCATCGTACCGAGGCGCATCTTCGGCATAAACAGAACTCGGTCCACCAGAGATAATAATAGCTCTGAAAAATCCAATTGGTGTATGAAAAACGCAAATGCTAAAAATGTATAATTGGTGGTCGGTATCGTATCAAATTTGGTACAAAGTATAAAGTGGACAGAATGCAGCGGATACTTACTTGTATCCTTTTTCCTTAAGGGTGAATGCAGGCGTGTCAAGCGGCATTATTTCGCTATGAACACAGAGCTCCCGAACTTTGCGATCGATCACCTTCCCATACTGAGCACCCGCGTCGAGAATAGCAACTCGTTCGTCAAACCCCACCACCCCCATAACGCCGTCGTCGACTCCGTTGTTTCTCTCTGTGCGAATCAACAGCCCATCTGCGCTTTTTTCCATGCCGGTGTTGCCGCTGTTGGTATCGCTATTGCTATCGCCACAGCAGCACTATAACCAAAGCGTAAATACTAGTGTGTAAAAAATGATGTATATACAATTTCGAGCAGTTGGAAATCATTTTGCAAGTTACGAAATATCCTCTAAAATATGATGAAATTGGGATTTTTTCCCATATTTCATCCGTTATTATACCAGAATATAGCACTTGTGCATTGCTCGTTGCATTGTTATCTCTGGTTGAATGAATTTCATCCGTTTGATACGAGAAACTTTACTTTATTCAAATTTTTAAAATGCATTTTTGTAGACAAACTGATGTCACACCCCACTTGAGCATGTGATGCTTCGATACTGACTTTACTACCACTTATCATCGGCATCAAATGCTTGGGTTTTCAGATTAGATTTCAATGATAGTACTTGCTAATCTAGACTACAGTGATCACTCAGAAAATAGACAAATGAGTTGACAAACTATATCTCGCTTTCATTTCACTCGGTGCATTTGTCTTACTATCTTACTCTAAATTGTGAAAGAAACATTCCCCTGCAGGTTTCTAAGTCAATAGAAAAATAATATAAATTTGGACTGCTGTATATAATCAATGATAACGACAGAAGTAATTCTGATGATAATTAATTCGTTCGGTGCAATTACAAGTGTTGAAACTTTGACGCGAGTTTAAAGTAAGGAACGACAAACATGAAGAGTGTATTAATAAATAAATACCGACAGACATTCCTCGACAAATATATTCACAACCCTGGGCATGATTCGTGTTGAAAAATTCTTGCTCATGTGATGTTTTGGAATAAATATGGCGTGAACGAGAACAAAAGAGAAACAACCAAGCCAAGTAGTTTTTAAAGAAATGTAATAGGTGGATAATCTAGAGTGAATTGCAATTTTCTTCAACACCTGTCAAACTCCGACACTCCGACCAAACGTCATACTACCTCTAACTAGTCCAAAAATAGACTTGCGAGAAAGCTTGCGGCACAGTTGCTATTATTAAGCAACTTGAATCTTCAACCGAGATGCAGTGCTGTAAGTACACGAGCAACAAATTATGTTGGTATCATTTGACGTTGTTCCCAAATATCGGTTACTTAGTAAAAAATCATACGAAAAGTTTATAACATTAATAAATTAAACGAATGACTCTGCTTGGATGTGAAATGTATTTTGAATAGCACATATATAAACGTGAGATTTACTATGTCAGTCAGGAGTGAATGAAACTAATAAAAGTCACAATATTCATTATCAGATAACCAGCTGTGGCTCAATAGGTTATCACAATTGTGTCCCTGGAATAGAGTCGGCCTCATCATAGACAATATTGCCCCACTGATAAATTTCGAATCGAATGACATATCGATTAGGTGAGGTCTCGTCAATTTCGCTACTTTTACCAGTCGGTTTTCTTCTGCTTTGTTTCTGTTATACTCGGAAAATCCGCGGCGAGCGCGGTATCGTCCTAAAAAGTTTCACGCACACAGCCGACGGTGGAATGTGTGGAGGTGGTAAAAATTCGCGGAAAAATGTGGCCAATTCCGTGTTTACGCATTTCGTAACAATACGGAGTCTCGACGGAATATCGTGACAAAAACGAAAGATCGCCGAGGAAAGTGACTCGAAGGAACGAGCGGCGTGGAGGAAAAAATAGCGTAAATCTATGTGCATGTAATTTCTTGTCTTTCTTCTGTTCTTCTTTTTCGGAGTAAGATGCAGCCGATCATTGACAAGAGGTTCCAGGGTGAAAACGTGTGCCGATCAAGCGTCGTGGCTATTTTTCGTCGGGCATGCTGGTTCAATCGTGGTAATTTCCGTTGGATGATTAGTAGAATTTTTGTACAAAGAAGGAACGCGCTGGATTGAATTGACGAAAACAAATCACCGGCCGTGAATATTTGACCACGTTTCGAAAACCGTTTATTATTGCCTACGTCTCGAGCTACGGGCGCTCGGCGTTTGCGGTCGAGTAATTTTTCTTCGTTGAACCGATACTCACCGTATGTCTTCAAGTATTCGGTTTTTCACTCACGAGTCACTGTGTAACGATAAATTAAACAGAGAAAAACAGAATATGCACTCTCGGAACAAGGCGGCCATTAATTCAGCACTGTGCGATGATTACTTGCATACCGAGTTGGGCGACTGCGTAACACAAAAAAAAAAATCCCTCCATTAGATGAGTTTCCACTGTCTAGCTATTTAGTTAGTCGACACCCTTTCAGCGGCATGCCTTCTTTATCGACCGAAACAATTCTTACTTCAGTTTCTCGAATTTACCGCTAACAGAGAACGTGAAATTGATTATTCTTTTGATATCGAATTCTTTTGTATGGAATAAAATATAGGACCTCTAGATTTCACGTGAAATCGATTAAATTTTTACTTCTGTTTAAATATTTGTACATCCACACTGTTTCCTGCAGAAAAATGTTTGTCTGCTTATATTGTTGATCGTTTAAGAGTGCACGTATATAAAAAGTCGACGGATACTATCCTGTAAAGTTATGAACATTAGTCGGTAATTTTGTGTTTAACCATTTGCACCTCGGTTCAAGCATGGGATCGCAGTTATAAATTTATCTGTAAGATGGCGCTAGGAACTTGATCAATTTATGCCGTTCACAGTGGCGATTTCGCAAACCACAGATGCCGCAAACTGGCTTTGAATTTTTTGATGCGGAGTTATGATAATGAGAAAAGCGGACAAACCGCATTTTTGACTGTTTTATTTTTACATTTGGTTAATCAAATCTTTCTACAGGCAAACAGCGTGTTTGTTGTATTTACGTTTCTACGGTAAGTTAAGAACGACGCCTATACTTATTGATTTATTTATTTATTTCAGCCACATAGTACAATGTTGAACATATGATATATTTATATAACACCTGTTCATAGTTCCAGTGAGGGGAAAGAAATTTTTACAATTATGCGTATTAAATATCGATATCGCGCTTCAAAAAACTATTTATCTTCCCCTTTGCTCAACTGGATCGTTTGTTTGCTACAGAAATCTTAGTAATTGGCTTATGTGCCTCGCAACTCGAACGACAATCTTTCATTATCACTTTATCTCACCAATGACGAAAATTGATTACATTTTGCCAAATATTATCACCTGTTTCGATTCGGACTTTGATCTATTAATTTTTTTTTCGAGAGAGAGAGAGAGAGAATGAGAGAATGAGAGAGAAGGAAATACTTGCCATGCGGTCTTTGACCACTGTTTTTACGATAATAGTTAATGATTGTTACTGTTATCAGATCATTTATAGATAACAACTCGTGTCTTCGGCTTACTTTTGAACTCTGCCCAACTGTATCGGCGTTCAATTTTTCAATTAAGAGGTTCGCGATGCTTACATAAAGACAACCGTGTAGGGTGAATGCTCTTCGAATGTATGACATATAGTGTATAAAACGTGTGTACGGTGGCATGTATCGCGATTGTAGCTACTAGATCGACCTTTGGAGATTTCCAAAACTTACACAAGTAACCGATCTCTACAATATTATACACAATTCTTTCGCAAAGTGTCCGTAGAAAGGTGAACGGTTAAATCCGTTCAACCCGGATTTGGCCCAAATGAGATATGAATTGCGGAATATCGCTTGCAGCCGATCGGTGTATAAATATATACACGGGTATAAAATGTAGATAGGTGTACAGCAGGCTGTCCATAAATCTAATCGCAATGCTGGCAACGTTTAAGATTTTATGTGTATATCTTTACGAACGGGTTGAGAATTAAAATTGTATTGGTCATCGGAACGATCCATCGATTTGGATTCAGCAGCTGTTATTATATGTAGTTCGTATGTAACCATGACATGAAAACAAAACTTATGTCCGCGAGTGTGGGCAAAAATCTCTGTGTATCGGTATATCGATGTTTCAATTATCTGAAAACTTTCATTCATTCTCAGTTTATTATGTACCAATACCTGAAAGTTGTCCTCAATTGAAAAACCCCTGAAACAAACGATGCAATTTAATTCTGGAGCCTTTTCTCGTGCTAAATCAATGCCAATAACGTTATTCGACAGGTTCCTTAATCTAATCTCGTTCTACCCAAGTAGTTTCCCGGTTTCTCGAATTTGGTCGGTAAAAGTTCGATACAGAATCCAAGTACAGAGTTTGAAAGTTTAATGTTAGACTAACTTGAGCTTCGTTACAAAAGTAATTCTGCACGTATCGTGAAATTAATGAGAAACTTTCGTGCATCGATAGAACAAGATATTAATATCCTTTGCGAATGTTTGTTGAGTGCGTCTATTTTTCCGCGACATTACCGGCTGAGAGAACTAAAATCGATCGATCGATACCGATTCAGAACCGTTCTCCGTGAGCGCTCAAGGATTTTCCTCGAAGCGTTGGTTTCTCGTAACCGATTCCGGAAAACGAGGTCTAATCGGATTTCGGCGTCGCTGTGCAGCCGAGGGTATAAAACTTATTGGTAGCGGCGGTGGCGAATTACTGCAGCGAAGAGTTTCCTGGAAAGCCTTTCGAATCTCCTGGAGTGACTAAGCCACCTGATCGCACGGTATTCGAATGTGTCGTATCGTACCGTCCCTAGTTTGCGCGACAGGTAGTTTCCAACTCACGTCACGGTGTAGTTAAAATACGATTAAACTGCAGCGTGCACGAAAAAACAGATTCCGAGAATCTCTAATGCCGCTATCTATAATTGAGTGAAAGAATCAAGTAAATATCCAGCAGCTATTTCTTTCAGAACCGGAAATCGATGCATACCTGTTTACGTCTTACTGTTATGCATGTATACGTGTCCGCGCGCGTGTATATCGATCCTTGAAAATTTATGCTGCTGTGCGGTACTCAATAAGAGACGAGGCTTTGAAAAGGCGCTGATCAAAAGATCTGCAATGCCTTTTATCAGGCGAGAGTAAGCTGTTTTCTATACGCTAAAGTGCCGTGCAGGATAAATACATGGTGGAAGAAGAAAAAAATTTGTATAACCTACGTAGATACTCAAGGTCAACTCCGAATAAACGCAAGATTTCCGACAAGAATCTACCAAACAAATAATTATATATCTTCAACCTACGTTTAAAAAATAAATATATATATATATATATATATTATCGTATACGTGTCATGCGTGTACAGACATTATTAAAAATCGAAAGGAGCACCTTCTGTTCATTTGGTGAGTTGGAAACGGTGAGAAACTGAAAATAACAACTGAAAATTTACCTACGAAGAATAAATTGACAGATAAACGAGTATATAATTTACCAGATAAACACCTTTAATGGCGGGAAATCATATTGTACATACATATACCATATGTATAACTACGCGATTTATCGCAAAGTTCGATCTTTTGACCTTGACCCTTGACCCTTTGTCCCGTGAACCACGTCACCGCTCGGGTTCCCAGAAAAAAGCAATATTAGTCTACATAGGTATAATATACATACATAGACGGTGAATAAACAGAAGAACGCAATTGAAAATTCGATTAATATTATCATCCTCCTTGTTCTTGCCAGTTTGATTAAGTCTCTCATCCAAGAACAGAATGCGAGTGTATATAAAGACGTATCAGAAAATACGATGTTGTTGTTGGAGAATTCGACGTCGTTGCCCAATAACATCATTGGCGAAATGTATCAGTACGGCATAATATAGCATGCATGCAACGAGAAATCTGCGTCACGATCAGCGTGCTGAGGAAATGGAATAAAACGAGGAGTCAGTCGTTCGCTTCGAAATTAATAGAATGATTGCGATTCGTTAATATTGATTTATAATATTTTCTGGTCAACTCTCCACCCTATGATGTTATTTCAATTGATTTATTGACGATTCCCAGCAAACCAAGTTATACGATTTCGATCGATTTCCGTACTGTATTAGAATCACAGGTCATAATAAGCCACTGGAATCAAGTAATTGTAAATAACCTAAACCGTTAGGAAATCATTCAAATTTAATGAAAATCGCTTATAACAAACAAACGATTTAACGATTGTACCGATTACTTTAGCGCTATCGGTAGATTCGATTACTAATGATTGGCCAATGATAGCCAATGATTTCAGCCATGCCAAATGCCTCCTGTAATTATTTCCAAGAACATTTAATTCATTCGAATTCCTTAGACTTGTAAATTTTTATTCCCAACCATAAAATTCATGATTTCCTATAGCGAACGGCATTTCGATCCGGCCAACCTCGTCATTCTTTGATTTCTAACAATAAGCCCAAGGATTTCATCCTACTTAATAATCGAGCTCGCATGTCCTGATCGTGTATCAACGTCTTAATCGGTTTTAACGTTGAACTTTTAGCTTCCTGCTCGTAACTAATACTTAGCATCTGTACATTGAGAGAAATTTTTAGTTCCGGTTACCACAGAGTCCTTAACTATTTTTCATTTTTTACCACAATCGAAAAATACAGTTCTAGGTAGAAAATGAAAATTACTTTTCTATCCGTTACTGTTCTTTCTCATTACGGTCGCTGTTGCTATATTTTCTTGCAACTGTTGCGAAAATTTAACGCTTGTGCATCGATAAATTGACCTTAAAGCCTTGTTTAACTAAAAAAAAAGTCAAGTAAACCTCAGAAACTGATTTTGCGTTGCAATTGCCAAAAAAGGATCGACGATAGCGTAAAATGGTTAGGCGTACCTCGTTTTTCGTAATTCCAACAATATTTAAACAGTTTTTTTTAACAATACCTGTTTTACCGAATTTTTAAAGTTACCATAACAAATGACATTTTTCTCAGTGTAGTTATAATAACGCATACTCGCAATCAGGTGTCAAGCAGCAGGCACAGGCATGTTCGACTCGCTGTATACTCGATTCCCTTCGCGCCTCGAGGGCTAGACTTACACCCGTAACTGTTCTTACCGACGATAGAATGAGTCATCCAGGTACAAGCCGGCCAGCGATAAACATTCTTGGTGGAACTCCGTGCACGTTGTGACTCATCGGACGCCACGGGAGCGTGAAGCAACCCTCTTTTCCACCCACCTGTTGATCCGGCGAATCCTCCGCATCCCTCGCACCTTGCCCTCTAGGCTCGTTTTTCTCTCACCCGAGAACCAAGGGTGGGGAAGAGGATGAGGAAACGGAGATTGGCTTTATCAGATCGAGGAAACCTCCTGGGCCCCGAACCTCAGCTTGACTCATTCTCCTCGAAAAGGCGGAGAATCTGTTCGAATTTAATCAAGCTTTGACGGCTCTTTGTTTATGCATTTATTTACCTATATACCTAGATTGCATCAATGACAATGTGTTCCTAATTGACGATGGTAGCGTCTATTTAATTCCTCCCCTTTCACACACACACACACATGCGTGTTTATGACCTTCTGTAAATGGTTCAGACTTTCCGAAACTCATTTACGATGATTCATCGAGAATATGTTATTTTAATACTTTTGAGGGTTGTAAAATTTAGCTTGAATTCAATGGACGGGAAAAGTTGGGAACGAAGAATTATATAGTATACATGAAATTGTATGTGCTCGAGGTATTGAATGCGGGTATTTTATGGCAGACGAACGTATAATCCATTGTCGACATCATCGATAGCCAGTGATTAATACTAACAGTTTAGTTACAAGTCACGTGATAGTATGTGCATAAATCAGACCTTATTATCATTTAAATGGAATAACGGTACGCAGTCTGGATACTTCTTTTACAAGTTACGCCACACCTATCGGAGTACGATATAATAGGTATAATACGATAAATTCAGTAATTTACTCCTTCGAGTTGTGCCGCATCTGAATTTTCAAACCTCCTGAATAGGAGACCCGATTTACAGCACTTGTCTCCTTCTTTTAATAAATATTTTCGCCGTCCATGGAACGACCAGCTTAAAGTTCAATCGGTAAAAAAGAAAACAACGTAAAAAACAAAACGAGCAAGAAGAAGAATATGCGGGAAAAAAATTAATCTGCATCGCGATTAGCCGCAACAACATGTATTATATAATTCTACGTGTATAATGTTCGTGAGTCACACGCGGACAAGTAGATGGTGAAAATTATAGAGAAGTTATACACTAGCTAGACTATATTACAAAAGGCACGCTTCGCTGTACATAAATTTTAGCGGGCTTGTCACGTGCGATAGTAAATTTTGCATGTATGTGTCGCGTAGCTACGTACATACACATGTATGTATCAAGTGATATTATATTTGGTAAAGCATCCGCAGAACTTCAAACTAGTAATTTCCGGTCCCTCGAGATCTTCGGGGAAGAGTCTGTCTGCGGTTGTTTCATTCATACAGGTGAACAAGGCGAGTCAGGTAATTGCAAAGTCTTACTAGGAATTCTGAGAAAGTTCATTCACGAGTTTAAGGATTTACAATTCCTCCTTCGCCACTCTGCGTATCCAACGATCACTTTTAGTTCCGGCTCCACGCGATATTTGTTCGATGAATCACTCGCATCCATTATACGTTACGGGGATATTATTATTGTTATTGTCGCCGCATGTGTAATTATTTAGCTTCTTCGCAACCGTCATCTCTTTGTAATCGAATCATTTTTCGATACGCTTCGATTTTTTTTACGGAAATTTCAATCTCACGGTAAACGTATTCATATACCAACAATTTTGCCGCCGGGTATAGTGCTCCAAGCATCTTCAATTTTTAGCATCTTAATTTTCTTGACAGGAAAACCTTCTTTTCATCGTAGTTATAACAGAAATTCAAATGCTATCGGTATCAAATCAACGAGGTTAACGATTTGAATATCCCCGCCTTAAACCAAAACAAGTAGTTGGTTGAAATTGCCTTCGTAAGTGTACACTTTTCTTCTCAGAAACGAGCTCATTCACTGCGAAACCATCGGCAGAGCACCACGTCTAAAATTGCTTTTCCTAATATGTGTCTTTTAATTTCTTTTTCGTGGGTAACATCGATTGATCTGCTCTGTCGGTAATAAAAGATGAGCGAATAATTGTTAACAAAACAATTCGAGACGTTAAAAGAACAAAGCTTCAAAGAAACAAATATAAATTAAAGTGAGAGACTATTTGAAAATGAATGAAGAAGAAGAGAATATTTAAAAATCAATAAAGAAAAGTTAGATAAACAATTTTAATGAAAGAAAGACGATTTATATTTACAATTTTAATCTGTTTCACCTGTTGATCGATAATTTATTTACATTGTGAGCGAATGATTGAATGAATATATAATATGTTGTTCGGATTTTGCTATAAATTTATATAACAAAAATAAAAGGAATGTTTGCAATTTTTCTACAACATAAAATCTTTTTCCAATTTATTTTTAAGATTCAAACCTATATTAAAACGCAGCTTTCTGACACTTATTGTTGGATGGATACGAAAACGCAAATCATAAGTAAAGTATTATGTAAAGTTCAGACTAGGATTTTTGGATTTCCTAAGGCTACTGAAGCTATTAGTTTATTCGTTGCAGGTCTGTTACTGGGTTGTTGGAGCAAGTGATTCACGAGGTTCGGTGACATATAAATACAGCGAGTGAGTCACCGGTAGCTCGCTTCCTCGCGATGTACATGAATTTTTCTTTTTCTTTAATGAAACACCAGAGTTGTAAAAAAATTCATTCAACTTTACACTTTCGACGGCTATCATCGTCTAGTAATTTGTAGAGGCGAGAAGAAAGGGTGATCAAAATTTTATCACGCACACGATACGTTACCTAAATGTGATCGAGGACTTCAAGAGTGAGATTGACCGCCTCGGTTGCGTTGGCTGTTTCCGATGATACTCGATTTTCAACGGGATTCGTGAATTGAACGAGTATCAAAACCACTGCGATGACGTACTTCAGTTTCTGCATTTGAAAATCGGTCGGAAATGCATACGGGATAAATGCGTGCTACCGATCGTGGAAGAAGAACATATAAGTTGAAACTTGAATAAGTTACCCGAATAATCAGATTCGCGTCTAACTTCAGGAAACGATGGCAGTCGAAACGTAGCATCCTGAGCCTGACCTGTCTCCGAAAAATCTGGAACTAGAGGTTCGAAAGTTGGTAAAGTGTTAGAATACCTTGAGAATCGTAAACATCAAAATCGGAACTCAATTGTTACCTCCGTGAAAGATTCGTCTTTCTCAAAATCCAGTGGATCGATTTCGTCTATCGCCGCAACAAATCGATCAGCTTCCATCTGAATTTTGTATCCTTTAACGCAATACTGCGTGATTCTTTCCACTCTGGAAGAGGAAATGAGTGATTTGTAAGGATCAACTAATTGCAACTCACTTTGAATTGAAACTGTGTACGTAGAGCCAATTTTGGTGAATTGTGCGAGCCAAAGGCAGAAGAGTATGGAAAGTATAGCCTTGCGAGGATTTCAGGATTTCAATTCTGGAGTGAAAGAATCTTACGACAAACTGTGTAATCGATAAGGCTGACTCATTGTCATCGTAAAACCATATCCACTATGATTCTCGCTAGTTAATTCCTCATCAACACTTTGTAATTTCCCTGTTTCTTTCGCTCGGTCAAAACCTCAGATTTACAAGCTATTTACAAAGCTTATCTGTTTTTGCTTCCTCTATTCCGACACGGTAATTATGAGTACTTCGGATAAGTTGTACTGAATAAATAAACTAACTATACGACACAGAATTGTTTACAATGGAACGCGTAGATTACGATCAGGAACTTGATACCTGTATATGTTCAGCACAACGTCGTAAAACTCCTTGCGCCAATCGATCGAATTTAGACTGGTAGAATTTACCTTGAGAAACAAGTTTGCTAGGATAATAAGGGTTTCGGTTTCGATCATTATCATACTGTCGAGGCCCGTGAATTCGGCCACCCTATGAGAAATGGCGAACAGAGATGCGTGGCGACGGTTTAACCTCCTCAATTCAGCGACCCCTGAATTAGGAACGCACATAATTGCCAAACGTAATGATCAAACAGATAAAATAATGGCAGTTCGATCTTTTCACCCTCACCGAAGCCTCTTCTTATTGCTGTGTATCCACGGAGTATGTGGCGAAGCTCCTTCAACTCGTGCCGAAAGAGCAACATCGCTTGACCGAGAAATTCCATGGCTGCTGTCGGAACGAAGTTCAGCCAATAAAATGCTATCATTAGACCACGAAAGCCCTGAAACACGAGGCAATTTATGGATTGTATAAACTTATTTCTAATGCCAATTACGCACCTCCCAGTCACTCCGATACGAGGATGCACTTTGATGGAGGGTGGCAGCCACTACGTGCAGCAATATCCGTCCAACGGTTCCACATATATCACCACCCCAAGTGGACGATTGATCCAAACGAGCCAGCTACCGATAAGTAAGAAATTTATTAAGATCTATCGGCAATATTTCGCCTCAGTGATACATCGAAACGTGGCCAATTCGAGTCATGGAACGTTGGCCGGTTAATGAATGTGATTCTGAGGCCACGATTGAGACCATTTCTGATTATATGTTGTGTCGTTAGTAGGAATGAAACACCATGGGAACTTGAAGTTCAGCTCCGCTTACTTCTCGATATACGGATTCCATTTTACTTCTTCTAAACAGGCAGCGGAGTTGAATGAACAGCGTTACTAATACAGCCGCGTCAAAGAAAATCAGATTCACTACGCAGTTTACTACATTGGCACACAGGTCGGTGGAATTCTTCCCAGTTATCACTAAATACGATAACGTAAGGCTGCAGCAAAGATTAAGGATGCCCAGTGTCCAGGCTGAGCGTGGACCGATGTACTTTCCAGTGTAGCCTTGATTTACACCAAAAATGCTCGCCTCCAGGAGGACGAGGTCCAAGAAACGCGCTTTGGGCATTCCCGTGAAGTTTGGCATTCGTTTTTCTGAAGTAGCGACCGGTTTGTAGAACTATTCGCGAGGAAATGTAAGGAACCTGCAGTGCGTAATGGAATCGCTCGGGGCGGACTCGAATTTCATCGATTACGAGGAAATTGATGCAATCAAGCCAATTTCCAAACTGTACAGTCACCGTAATTTTGACGATTTTATATTGTCGTGGGAAAAAGTACCGCAATTTATCGCCTCATTCCCGGCTGATCGTTTTGACGGAATTGTGTAACCTGGGTTTCGTTATTACGTATCCAATTGGTCAAGTTACCATTTGCAGCATCGATATTCAAGCCGTCTGAATGTAATATTCAACGTTTCAGGTGAACATAGTGGATTCCAAAAAGCCTCAATCGTTATTTACCCGTCCACTACTATTGATCATGCTTCGCAATCCACACTTCGTAGCAACGAGCTGTGACTCATATGCTTATGCCGCATATTAAGCGCGGAAAGGAAAAGCGCGGTTGAAAGAACATTCTAGAATCTCGGCAATGGAAAAGGGAATTATGTTACCAAAAAAGTCTGCAGGATAGATCGTACATTCCAAAATTCCATAAATTTTTACCCGAATAAAACATAATTAGAGATGAATGCCCCGAAGGAAATGCTGTCAGGATTAAAAAATAAGAATCCTGTGATAGTTAAAAAATTTATTTTATAATTAAGTTTTGATTATTTTTTGAATGCGGCTATCGCACGGTTCAGCATCAGGTTCCAATGGTTGAAATTGAAACCATAGAGGGTTCTCCCAGCAACCAGATCGAAAATTTGCGAAACGATCTAGAATCAGAATCGAAATCATCCCGCTTGCAGATTCCCTAGTTTATATATTACGTGAATGGTAAAAATTTCCGCACGTTTCAAGTCTCGTGACAATTTGTGTCACCGAGCGAGTCATCCGTTGAGTAATAAATAAATTGAGATCGGTGAGGCTGTGCATGTATACATATAAGTATAACATGTAACGTCACTGGAGTAAACAGAACCCGACAAGCGCGTCATCTCTTACTTGGTTGGTACGTTTACGTCACTTGCCAGATGTACGGTCAACCAACCAGTTATCCACTCTCTTCGAGTCCCCTTTACGCGGTAACGATTTAATGACGACGTCACTCCCTTCGCTGTCCTCTTGACTCATTCCTCCGACTATCGCGTGCTGCCCGCGGATATTATTACGTGTGTATGTATCGACGCGTGACCCTGTAGCCAGATCGAAGAAGAGAGAGAGAGAGAGAGAGAAAGAGAGAGGAGAGACCAGAAAGCGAGTGGGATGGATGGTCTTGCTTGGAAGCTGATCAAGTACCACGCTGGGCGCAGGTCAGAATTTTTTATCTCACTATTTTTCATACCAAGTTGCTCTCCCTCCTGTTTTATCGCTGGTGTTGTTCCAACGGCAACATGTATCGGTCCGATAGTTTTACCACTTCTGAAAGTTTGTCTACTGCCATTAAATTCAACCGGAAAATTTTACACGGCAACTTAATTTGATACAGTCTTTGCTTGAGAGTACCTATGGATTGTAAATAGATTGTTAAGTCGATGGTAACTTGTTAAGACGAGTACTGCACTGCTAATTGGCTTCTAAAGATGTAGCCCCATAGTAATATCGGTTGCTATCTACGTCTAATTTCATATGTAAACGCTTCTTCCAGTAAGAGAAAGTTCATTATGCTGCATGTTCATTGTGCTAAACATGCAGACGTATACGTTATGTAGCTGTCAAATCGAATCCTTTCAATACTAATTGGCGTCCTGACGTTAACGGTGTCTTTCTAATCGAGTGGATCTCATTGTTATTGATCAACCATGAATTTGCAAGGAGTAGGGTTTCGGATTTAGGACCGTAGTTTCTCGGCTACATTTGTTGGTACTTTATTGTGGTTTTCATACAGTTTTAATACTTGTGTTGGTCTTCGAGTAGCTAACCCGGAAATCTGCATGCCCTCGTCGCGTCCTCGGCTTGGTGACCTTCGCGTTTAAGGAACATCGATAACAGATTGATCATCCTAATGTAGATACGTGTGTATAGCATCTATTTTGTGTGAATGTGGGTTTGGAACCTCAAAGCTCGATTCATAGAACCACCACTTGACTAATTCACAGCAGGAACACACTTATTTAGCACCATCCTGTAAATTGAAGATTGATTAACAAACTGTTTTGGATACCTTCCTACCTGGACAAACAATTGTCAGGCTGAGCTGGGCCAGCCTTGTGGTGTTTGAAGTAGGTGTACCCGCCTACGCGATTTTCGCATACTTGGATTAGGTACTACTTATGAATTTATAGATTTAAATCTTCTGCGTTTGTCTCGCGTTCAAAAAATTCGTTAACATCTGGAAGAAACCTGTTTCCAAAGGTTACCAGCCATTAGGTTGTGGAGGTGTGACTGCGTCAACCAGTCTCCGTATTTTCCAGACTTCTGACATAGAGACCATCTATTTAATTGAATTTCCTTGCATACGGTTGTGACGATGATCGATTACTGTGCAGCTATTGCATCAATAATTCTGACGGAACGACGTCTGCATTCGTTTTCTGGGATCGTTAATTTTAATTTGTTTTTTATGTTGTACTTTGGCGAGAGTAGTAGAGAAAAAACATGACCAACAACTTGTGCGATACCCAGAAATGCACGAAGTATGATATATTAATTTATCAACCTCAAGTCGTAACCGCATCCAAGTACGTATCGCGTAGAATTTTCTCGCTCAGAGTTCAAAGTCTCGTAGACTCGTGTTCGTCGTACTGATTGTGAGAAAGAACGAAGCTCCTCGGTACCGGTTAAGCTTCCACGAGGCGCCGACACTACTAACGCACTGTACGTGCGTGGATGACTGTGTGCGTAATCCGATCGTGACGTTGACTGCAAAATTTAGAAAGTTCGTCGTGGTCGGATAGAAACCAACGAAACGTGACGTAGCTGGGCGCAAGCCATGCCTGCTACTTCAGGATGGATAACGACGTAAACTGGTTTTAGAATGTAACGGCTACTACGAACAACTAAAACACTCGCAAGCAAAGTATCGAGGAGGCAATCACCGAGGACTTTTCACCGCCAAGGCGCGTCAATGAATAGCCAACTTCCGCGTTTGTTGTGATTAGAGGTGTAATCTGCCATTCGCACTTTTGCCACACGGTAAACGTGTTACATGTGTGTAGAAAAAGCGTGTTTCGTTCCATTGAATCGAAACTACACGATACCGATGACTTAAATCTGTAAAAGTTACGTTGCCAAAAGGTTCTTCACTTTCTACTTTTTACCCCTTGCAAGGACGCGTACAACCATCGATGTTGATTCCGAATGAATTACATCACAAACACCGTCTTACACCGACATCAAAAAGTCTCGAGAAATGGAATAAATCGCACGAAGTGCTGTACGTGAAAGATATGTCATTGCAATTGCAACTCTTCCGAGGTTAATTGCAATCGGAATGTTGCCGCAATGTATCGCATTGCTAGACAATTGCAGCAACGTTACAGATTATGAAAATTAAATAATGCAATACTGGAAGGGCTTTCTTGCAGTAGTAGAATAACTTTTGGATCAGCCCCATTAATCGATGCTGCTCGATTAATGATCCATGGTGCCAAACTGGATTCAGAATTTGTGGATTCAAGGTGACGGAAAAAAGCTCTCCGATTGTACAAGCGGCAAAGGGATCGTTTCTCTTCAAGGTAACTATGCTTTAAGAGGCAGCTATCAAGGTCAGCTGCAATCGATAAATCCCCTCGTAGTGTCTCGACGTGCGATCAGACTCGTATACTATAAGATATGTTCCACACGCCACGCACCCACACCCTTGCTCCCTCAGATGGCAGCTGGTCTGATCCATCTCTTTCAATATTCAAGATGCATCTGCACGATCAATCGCTGCGCAAGCATACGGATGCTGCATCGGAGTAGGAAAAGTACAAGTTCGTACTTAATTTTTGCACACGTGCCTTTCATTCTCGCTTTTCATTTGTCGCCTTTATTTCTCCTTTTAACACATATTCATATCTCTATAAACACATTTTCAAATATAATCAATGAATTCGTCTTTAGGTCAGCTCCAATGGGAAAACGGAAGTAAGTATCGTAGAACGATTCTCGGTAGGATATTAAAATTTATTTCGTTTTGGCCACTTGGGGTTAAAATATGTTTTGCTTCATCTGCACAACGGAAGGTTCTCGTGAATTCTTATCATGACCAACTGACTTATGCTCTACTTCGTTTTAATTCCGGGAGAGAATATTTTCGATATTCTTTTCATTTTGTCGAATACTTGGGTAATTTTCAGTCAGGAAACGTCAAGTGTAACGGCCTCAAAAACCTATACGTTCCTTAGTTCTCCGAAATCCTCATTCCAATAACTTTCCGTATATCAACCGCATTCGACTTGCCCTAGTAAGAATTTATGTGAACAAGCGCTTCCTGAATCCATCCATTCACCATGCCCTCTTCATTCGCGTTTCATTCATTGTTTCATTCCCCCATTGAAGATGGCGTGCGGTGGAGAGACCCTCTCAATTCAAAGAATCGTTCCGCGGGTGTTCTGAAACCGGGACGGAGGGCCCAAGGTTCGGATCGGCGACATTCCGCTCTGCTTAGTCACTTCGGGATCGGTGGTAGGAGCGTTCGATTACACGCGCAAGTCAAAACGCAGACGGGCAAACCGCGCATCGTTTCCACCCGCGTTATTAGCTGTCCGGGATGTATACTTGGAGACAATGAATCTGAGACGGCTAATTTTTCACACTAGACAGTAACGTTGGCAACATAGGGAAATTTACAGCGCCACAGTCGGCCGAGCGCGAAACAAACTCAATCTCAAAAACGTAACACAACCCATGACCGTCGAATCTAACCTTAGAATACGTGTCAATCCAATAATTCATTATCCCGCGGTTTTTTAAGGTTAGATTCAACGGTCATGGGTTACGTTACGTTTATTGAGATTGAGTTAGTTTCGCGCTCGGCCGACTGTGGCGCTGTAAATTTCCCTATGTTGCCAACGTAACTGTCCAGTGTGAAAAATTAGCCGTCTCAGATTCATTGTCCCCAAGTGTACGTGTGTGCAAAGAGACTTGTTTGCCGAAGGCATTCTGCGTGCACGTTTCGGGCTTTGCACCTACGCGACGCGACACGCACGTTACGTGTTACCCAGTCGCTCCGTCCTCTTCTATCCGGGTCCACGTAGCTCGTTGCGGCCCGTCGGCCCCCCGGCACCGGGAATTCCTAACGTCATAGCCGTGACGTAGAACCTGTGGTTAATGGAGTGGAAGTCGTGAGATGAAAATGAGACTCATGGCGCGGATATCGGGGGCCATCCCACGCTCCTCTTCTTTTTAGACTTCTTCTTCTTCTTCTTATTTTTCTTCTTCATCGTCTTGTTCTAATTCTTCTTCTTCTTCTTCTTCTTCTTCTTCCTTCTCTTCTCCCTCTCCCTCTCTTCTCTCTCCTCCTCTTTCTCCCCTTCCAACTTCTCTTCCTCTTCCTCTTCGTCCTCTTTCTATTCCACCGACGCTGCTGCCCTTGCGCTGCAGGTTCTGACAACAGCGTCGTCGTTTCCGGGGCGTAGACGCGGAGCTGAGGCGCCGAAAGGATGAAGCAACCCAGCCCGACCCGACCTGCACAATCCTTATTCTGCACACACGCGTCTCACGCTCCTCCGTAAACGGTGACCGCGGCCATATTCCGTTCCGTGAAAGCCGTCAGGGCAGCGTGGGTTTCGCCCGGTGCACAAAAGTCCGCGGCTGCTGCAGGAATCTTTTCTTTTTTAACTTTGTTTTCAATTTTTATTCCTTCGTGGCTCGGTAACGTAAACCGTGATCGCTCCCACGGGAAACTGAATTTACTATCCGTGTGGGTGTGCATGCAGATTTTTTGCCACGAGATATAAAAGTATTCGTACGTTTTTCCGTATATGCATCAGCTGATGACATACTGAGATGAGATTATAGCTGGATGTTTTCTATGCGCATAATTTACAGTAGAAGTGTAGGTATATTACACATGTCGCTAAAAGTATAGAATAGATATCGAGATAGTTGTTTAATTTTACTTCACTGAAAATACGCAAACAGAATGATAAATGCTTTTCGAATTTTCAGTAATTAACAGTCAATATACACTTTTATACAAGAATTACGTACACATATTTTGTCAAGAAGCGATTAGACATAGGTCTGGGAAATTCCAACGGATATCAATCAGAAACTGTAGCGAGACGTCCGCATATAATTAAAATTTCACAATGATTTGTGAAACGAAGGTTTAAACACTGGAATACGAGCTTTCTGTTTTCATATTTCTTACGTGAAATCAATCACAAGATATTATTTTTATTTTCAACTTACCTTGCTCAATCGCGTCGCAATACTAAAACTGTAATTCAGCCTCGTAGTTCGAGCTCGCGATTTCTTTACGAGTTGCCAAAAAGCTTGACGCGTGAAAAACGGACTCGAACTCTATTCACCCGTGCTTATCGATGAATTAGATCGTGACTCAGGAAGTATAACACAAGAGTTTAATTCGGGTGCCTCGTAATAAGTCCAATTCGTCCGGCGAAGCACATCGGTTCGAAGAATCGGCAAACTTTTTGGCAAGCGTTCGAATCAGTTCCGAGAGGCGCTGGCGCCTAGCGCAGTGTCTTCGTTCCAAATATTTCTAGGTGCCAAAACTTTTTTCTACACATCTGGTGGTTATACACTTATACATATTAGCTCGGAAGGTAACCACTCTAGTCGATTATGCATCGCGAAATAAATAAATGTCACCTAGCTAGCTAAAACATTGAACAATGCTCTGCAATTTTTTGCGAATCTCTCTAAGGCAAAGACTTGAAGAATTACAGCGTCGTAATACCTGCAATTTATTTCTCCTATTATCATGCAAATCACTAATTAAACCGTGTCACTGATCGAAGGTACGGGTCATGCACAATTGCGTACATATTTCGGGATCAGCACGGTACTCTTTTTTTTTTTTGTCTTCACTTCCGATCGATCTCTTTTTTAGTAAAGATCTCATGCAGCGGATCGGGTTACTCATACGTCCTCCGAAAACTGCAAGGTTAAATTTGAAACATGATACGTTGATGTCAATGTTGAAAAAAGGTTAATATCGTGATATCATCCCAAGGTCGTTTAGTATTATACCCGTCGAAATTGGTTAGGTCAGGTTTCTTACAGAGATCTATGAAACCGGGGACGTCGTCGCGAAGCAAAAACGGAGCGCTCGATCATGCGCGTTTTTAAAATTTATCGCTTCTCGTTTATTGTTCGCCTCAAATAAGAATATATTAATTATTCCACGCGTCGCTTGCGCGTTATTTTCGACAATAAACGATTGATGGGATCGTCGATCTGTGTGTGAGGTAATGAATCGCAAATCATAGATCTATGCGTTGATACAGGCAGGGCCGTAACCAATCAAACATCGATTTTGTATTCCGCGCTGCACAATCGTCGGCGCTACAGCCGTTTAGGGTTTTGCACCCGCGCCTTGATGTCTGCTGGTTACGATTAGCCAAAGAAGTTGAGCCAGCTCTGTTCCGCACATCGCGTGTCTCGAATTCGCCGTTAACACCGTGTGAATTTTAAACGGCGAAGAATTGCGATTCGAGATTGAATTTTTCGCAGGGAATCTCCCCCTCGGTTCGGTTGCGATCCCCTCCGCAGTACAGTATTTTCTCGCCCTTTTCGTCCATCCTTCTCTTCCACGCCCCAGGCTCCTTTGGAGCAAATTGAATTTCCGGTAAAAGGTTCCTTCCCATTTTGCAGGCCTCCAGTGGATGAAATTTTATTTCATCGTAGGAACAAAACCATTGTAGGCGGGTGTTGAAATTTATTACCTCTCATTATCATATAGCGAAATAAACGTCACAGGAACAATTAGGATGTGTAGCGTGAATGGATTATAAATAAAAGTATACGCCTATGTGCAATTTTACACGTATACATACATTATAGATACACGTGCATTTGTGTAACGATTGTGTAGCGATGGTTTAACGCATTTTTCAAGGTCTTGGCATGTGGTTTTTTTTTTTTTTTAACGATCATCTGTTACGTGCGTTAAATATACTTACGTAAACGCATCGCCGTTTCTTTTCTTTTCTTTCTTTTTTTTTTCTATCTCTTCTTCTTCGTCTTCGGTACCGTCTTTTCTTCAGCCGAATTCAAAGCAAATCTTGAAAACTCTCGTATATTATATTAGCTGTATAATTTATGCTCTTTGCGTACTTTGCTACTTAGGTACAAGGTACGTACACGTATACGTATATCTACATGTATATAATACGTGCATACTCGGACGTAATGAAGCGAGTTCGTTAGTCCGCGTCTATGTAAGATATATGTATAATTTGAAATGTGTAAAACCGCGAAGGTCACGTGCGAATTAGTATAATTACTACAAAGACACTGTGCAAACCGAATATGCATATTTACGTATTTATACATATTATAATAAACGTACGCGTGGGCGAAACCGCGTTGATTCGGAAGTGGGAAATAAGAAGAAATGAAAGGAGTAGAAAAAGAAATTATGTGAATTTTCAACGAAGGTGTTAAAATAAGCAACATGCCGCGTTGTTAACATCTGCAAATTGAATTGCTAATTATATCATATAAATATACGTATACACGAGTGCTTGGAAATTATGGTTTACTGTATAATATTCGCATACATAAATACGTATATATTTTCAACTAGTATATCTACAGACATTCCTTTAATCAATGCAGAAATTATAATAAAATATTCATGCCTGTCGATTATAAATGAATAACTACTCGATACGTGGTGAAAAAAATTGCAGAAGCGTGAGATAAATTGTGTTTCGGTACGACGGAAAACCTTCGATAGTAATCGATACCTATAATTTTTCGAAATTAAATTTAACCGGTCCTTGAGACGCGGTTCTAAGGTAAAAAAAAAAAGAAGAAAAAAAAACAAACGAGAATGAAACAGACACAAACAATCGTTGCGGTAACGGACGAAGCTGGAATTTATCATACATTTCTTGTCTGCGGAAGTTTGCGCTGCGTTATTCTACGCTTCTCTTTTCTCTTTTTCTAATTTTCAAAGTTGGGGGAAAAAAAAAACAGTTTCGAGGAAATTGTATAATTATAAGCTTTAAACAGCATTTAACGACTGCAATCAGTCGACGAGCCGAGCCTCGGTCCGTGCATAATTAAACGACCGAATGTGTATTCGAAAGTGGAACAGCCGTTAAACGTAAATGATATACATTACAGGTAGGCATACCTATGTAATATATAATAATACAATATACAATTGAGTTCATTCTTGACAGCTGTCGACGCGAGCTGCTCGAACATAATTAAAGACATAAGATTATTGTAAACCTTATATACGAAGCCGTAGACGTAGACTGTAAATCTGAAGTAAAAATCCTTGACTTTTAACCACGTATTTATACATGCCTACGTGTTAAACGTATACGTATACAAGCGGTGTACGTATTTCACCGTGACCGCAGACATTTTAATGTTTTCTGTTACCGCCAGCTAACACACTGGGCATACCAGCGACGTAGGCATCTTACATACAACGTTCTTAATTGGAGATTAACTCGTTATACTCAGGGTTTAATTGCGAATCGCTGTACCTGCTTAATTGTTCCTCAACTTGAGTGATTGCGGGGAAGATACGTGTATGAGGAAAAAACACACGCGAAAAAAACAAAAAAAAAGAAAAAAGAAAAGAAACAGTTTAATGGACAAAAAACTATGAACCTACACTACTTACTATATCATGTACAGGTATTAATGTAGACGGAATCACCTGCCGTATATGCGGACGCAATGCGTTTCCCTGAAAATCCTGAATGCAATGCTGAATTTATATTGTCAATGCGATATTCTTTCGAGTCTTCTTAATTATACAGACATGCAGTGTATTAATCAACTTTTCACGATCTTCAATCTTGAGCGTTTGTATTTCTCATTTTTTCTCATCTACTCCTGGAACTTGTACACATGTACGCGTACACGTAGGTGTCTATGTTGCATATATATATATATATATATATATATATATATATATATATATATATATATATATATATATACACACACACACACACGCACATACGTTTGCCTGATTTTAATACCAATCAAGAAAAGATTAATGCATACTGAAATCTTCTCATCCATGAAACTCAAGGCATAATTTTGTTGTAATTAAGCAGCGAGATCTTGAATGAAAATCTTTCTCAGAGTTTGTTTTTCGTTTAAAAATCGGAGACCTGCTTCCTCACGATTTTGATCAAATTATCTAGTATTTCCTGCCGTTGTTGATTTTGCAGACGGAAAAAACCAAATGCACCAAATGCGTATGTGTAAAGAAACTCGCGCAATAGTGAGAATAATATAATTCGTATTCATTATTGTTCTCGTTCACCGCAGCAATTGTCAAGGTTACGAATATGCAACTGCGTGGTATGTATAAAGATCTTGATCGTGGATGCATCAAGTATGAATTCCTACAAACTACACAAGCGTTGGATTGTTTCAACGCCTTTGCGATCCAAAAAACGTCCTTGCGCCGTCCAACGCTAAAGAAAATCTTTTGATTGTAATTGTAGGTGCAAAATTTTTTGCTTATTGCAACGCTTAATCTGTTTGTTTAGTTTACGGCGTTTTTTCAGCTAATCGAAACCGTAGCATCAATTTATTGCTGCACCAAAATCAAATTATCTTAATTGTTACAGATGAAAAAAAAAAAATAATAATAACGTGCCAGTGATCATAATTACGGAGAATTGTGTAAGAACTGTTAGATTTTCTCTTTGCAGCTACCAAAATCGTACGTTTTTCGGGGGTGAGGTTGAAATTCCAAATTTGAAACGTTCCGAAAGCGCCAAATTCCGGAGTTTTCTTTCGAAGGAACAAAATACCGAAAGGACACAACTCCGACAAGTCAAAGTTCCGAAATTTAAAAATCTGAAACATCAAGACTCGGAATGATCGAAGATTTTCAGTTCTGTGAATTTCTGGCTTGATGAAATTTCACCACTTCGATCTTTCTTTGTTTTGGATTTTCGTTCGGAATCTTGGTTATTCTGGTTTTTGGTTTTTCTAAATTTTCACACCCACTCGTTGAGTAAACTAAGCTGTTTGAGTGATTTTAACTTTCGGAATTTCACGCCATGATAACTTTATTTTTCGGAATTTTACTCTATCGAACTTGAATTTGCTCCATCGAAATTCGTCGTTTCTTCAAGGTTTGATTTCTCTACTTCAAGTTTCTCGATAAAAAATACGAAATTATGCGTTTTCGGAACTTTTCAAATTCGGAACTTCAACGCCGCCTCATTTTTCAGTCATCACTCACACATCGACGATATACACTTTAGGAACTGGCAAGATACGCAAGGGCGACAAAACTGTCCGGTATAAAATGCGGTTTGAAACAACAACTGGACGCGTTTGCTTATCTGTACCGTCGTCGACCCAGTTTAGAATCCGAGGAAAGTCAACCAGCGAAGCCTTGTGATACGATGCGAGCAAGCTATTGAGCCTCGACTATAATCTCACATCCTCGCGGGCTCAAAAGCGCGCGGACAAAGCACAATTGTTCATTGTTATTATACGGTTGAAAATTTATCATTTACTATTCAAAATTTACATCTACAACGCACGGCAGAATTTATTCAACGCCGCATGTACTGCGATTATTGCTGTCGCTACAAGCAGGCGGCACAACCGGTACTTACCTTTGATGTGATGTCGGTTATGCAATGCGTCGACTTAATTTATGCAATCCGCGGCGAATGATAATTGCAACGGAGAACCGCAGCCGCGTATCTCGCAACTCGAGCGCTGTCAATCGTTCTCGGAATACTTCGGAGGCCTGAATTATTAACGAGATTTGAGCACACGAGTCGCACGCCTTGCCTGTAGAACAAGACAGCCCTAAGGGAATCTATATTTGCCCTGTATAATATACGGTCACATTTTTATCAATCTTCCTTATCACGTTTCTGGGTACGTGCTTTTTTTATACTTCGACGATTCGTACGAATGTACCAATAGTACAGTCCAGAGAAAGAGCTGTGAGGAAAGTTCATCCAGTTTCGTTTACCTGAAATGATATTTATCGTTACATGTCTGTGTATTAAATCATCGTTGAAATGAAAAAATCGTCCGAACTACGCGATTTTTCTCACAATCAGTGTGTTATAGAAATGATTCGACGATGAGGTAAATTAAAGATCGTGAATAATTGTGATATTGTGTCTGAAATTTATGGTTTTAAAAAGTTGTTTTCTTCTTTGTTAATAAATTATTATTTCAACAAAAATTCAACTCGACTGACTTCAGTTGCACTTTCAAACCTTCGTTACATCGTATTTCTGCCTTTACAGCTCTCTGACTGAACTGTACGTTTGATCTCAGCCTTGAGCCACTCGAAATCACTTCTGCTGATGGGAGATATCTGTAATCAATTTTATAAAAATTGGATTGAATTCTCTGAAAGATAAGAAGCAGGAAAATACAGCCAAACTGTGATCGTTCTGGTAAGAAAGTTTTCCTTTCATCAATTATACTTTGTCATTGAACTTTTTATCGTTCTAGGCTTTCCAGATATTCTTATCCATCGATTTGAAGTGAGAATGAATTTGAAACCATTTTGTGATTTTCAGGGTCCGGACAATTATGCGGGACCACATTCTGCGCAGCACAAATATTTTATGGATAACCGTTGCGATACAGCACACCGCAAGTTGAACACAAGTGAATGTTTCCCTAATATCGGTTTTTCTAGGAATGTTCATGGCGGCTGTAATACAAGCCAGCTGAATAAAGCAAGGCCTGTGGTAAATATACTGTTATTTGAGGTTTGAAAAGAGGATTTTCACTACATGACCACTGCATATTAAGAGAATGGATATACGTGCAGATCGACGAATACAAATTGTGGTTTAGAGAAATTCCAAGTAGAAATACGACGTGCAATTACATGTTGTGCAATATACCCCGCTGAATTTCATTCGGCCTTCCCAGTTTCCGCGGTCAATAAATATTTTACGCGCGCGGTGTATACTGCGCAATAATTATATCGATGTGATTCTGATTTCAAGACCAGAAGTATCTGGCTGAAGACTTGCAGTAAAAGGAAGGCAAGCGCCCGGTGATTCCTTGGCCATCACTGGCATTCAACATTGAAATTGTTTTCCGGGCGAACTTAGGTCTGTTACAACTCTTGCCGCGTTGCGTGAACTTTATCTGCATATTTTCCGGACTGAAGAGTCTCGGTACAGTTAATAATCGTTACTGTTGGTGTTTCCTTTCTTTGATTTTTGCTTTCGCGATCCGTGTGTATTTTTTTAGGCCAGATGTAGTCTTAGGTCTAGTTTCTTAGCTGTGGGAATGTAATACATGTATGTGTGGATCTTTTACAACATTGTATCTCTGGTGATTGTCTTTTACGATCTGTTTGCCAACACTGTGATGAAAAAATAAATGAATACCATGAACCAACAACCATTGACCCCTTTGTAACCGAAAAACAGAAAATTTGCTTCATAATTTCTCTGCTGTTGGTCCCATGCACTTTTCGCTGCGTTTTTTGAGCTCCTGAGGGTCCAATTGGTCACGAGAGAGTCACACAAATCGAATCTGAGACCAAAAATTTTCAGCTCCAAAAATGAAAAAAAACGTAAGGTTAACCCTTTTGTATTTTTGGCGAAAATTTTCGCGATTCTGAAAAGTGCTAGAATAAATTCTTTGTGGCACTATTCCGACGTAATTTTGCGAAAGAAATCGATCAAGCGCAGTCCCAATACGCTGCGAGCAACGGATCAACAGTTACAGCCAAAAAACGAGAACCAGTGATTTTCACATTTTTCAGCTGAAGATCTTTTCGTCGTCATTCCTCTGCTGTTGGTCCCAGGCTCTTTTCGCTGCGTTTTTTGAGTTCCTAGGGGTCCAATTGGTCGGGAAAGAGTCATAGAAATCAATTCTGAGACGAAAGATTTTTTGGTCAAAAAAAAAGGAAGGCTAACCCCTTTGTATTTTTGGCGAAAATTTTCGCGATTCTGAAAAGTGCTGGAATAAATTCTTTGTGGCACTATTCCGACGTAATTTTGCGAAAGAAATCGATCAAGCGCAGTCCCAATACGCTGCGAGCAACGGATCAACAGTTACAGCCAAAAAACGAGAACCAGTGATTTTCACATTTTTCAGCTGAAGATCTTTTCATCGTCATTCCTCTACTGTTGGTCCCAGGCTCTTGTCGCTGCGTTTTTTGAGTTCCTGGGGGTCCAATTGGTCGGGAAAGAGTCATACAAATCGATTCTGAGACGAAAGATTTTTTGGTCAAAAAAAAAGGAAGGCTAACCCCTTTGTATTTTTGGCGAAAATTTTCGCGATTTTGAAAAGTGCTGGAATAAATTCTTTGTGGCACTATTCCGACGTAATTTTGCGAAAGAAATCGATCAAGCGCAGTCTTAATACGCTGCGAGCAACGGATCAACAGTTACAGCCAAGAAACGAGAACCAGTGATTTTCACATTTTTCAGCTGAAGATCTTTTCATCGTCATTTCTCTACTGTTGGTCCCAGGCTCTTGTCGCTGCGTTTTTTGAGTTCCTGGGGGTCCAATTGGTCGGGAAAGAGTCATACAAATCGATTCTGAGACGAAAGATTTTTTGGTCAAAAAAAAAGGAAGGCTAACCCCTTTGTATTTTTGGCGAAAATTTTCGCGATTCTGAAAAGTGCTGGAATAAATTCTTTGTGGCACTATTCCGACGTAATTTTGCGAAAGAAATCGATCAAGCGCAGTCTTAATACGCTGCGAGCAACGGATCAACAGTTACAGCCAAGAAACGAGAACCGGTGATTTTCACATTTTTCAGCTGAAGATCTTTTCATCGTCATTCCTCTACTGTTGGTCCCAGGCTCTTGTCGCTGCGTTTTTTGAGTTCCTGGGGGTCCAATTGGTCGGGAAAGAGTCATACAAATTGATTCTGAGACGAAAGATTTTTTGGTCAAAAAAAAAGGAAGGCTAACCCCTTTGTATTTTTGGCGAAAATTTTCGCGATTTTGAAAAGTGCTGGAATAAATTCTTTGTGGCACTATTCCGACGTAATTTTGCGAAAGAAATCGATCAAGCGCAGTCTTAATACGCTGCGAGCAACGGATCAACAGTTACAGCCAAGAAACGAGAACCAGTGATTTTCACATTTTTCAGCTGAAGATCTTTTCGTCGTCATTCCTCTGCTGTTGGTCCCAGGCTCTTTTCGCTGCGTTTTTTGAGTTCCTGGGGGTCCAATTGGTCGGGAAAGAGTCATAGAAATCAATTCTGAGACGAAAGATTTTTTGGTCAAAAAAAAAGGAAGGCTAACCCCTTTGTATTTTTGGCGAAAATTTTCGCGATTCTGAAAAGTGCTGGAATAAATTCTTTGTGGCACTATTCCGACGTAATTTTGCGAAAGGAATCGATCAAGCGCAGTCTTAATACGCTGCGAGCAACGGATCAACAGTTACAGCCAAAAAACGAGAACCAGTGATTTTCACATTTTTCAGCTGAAGATCTTTTCGTCGTCATTCCTCTGCTGTTGGTCCCAGGCTCTTTTCGCTGCGTTTTTTGAGTTCCTGGGGGTCCAATTGGTCGGGAAAGAGTCATACAAATTGATTCTGAGACGAAAGATTTTTTGGTCAAAAAAAAAGGAAGGCTAACCCCTTTGTATTTTTGGCGAAAATTTTCGCGATTGTGAAAAGTGCTGGAATAAATTCTTTGTGGCACTATTCCGACGTAATTTTGCGAAAGAAATCGATCAAGCGCAGTCTTAATACGCTGCGAGCAACGGATCAACAGTTACAGCCAAGAAACGAGAACCAGTGATTTTCACATTTTTCAGCTGAAGATCTTTTCATCGTCATTTCTCTACTGTTGGTCCCAGGCTCTTGTCGCTGCGTTTTTTGAGTTCCTGGGGGTCCAATTGGTCGGGAAAGAGTCATACAAATCGATTCTGAGACGAAAGATTTTTTGGTGAAAAAAAAAGGAAGGCTAACCCCTTTGTATTTTTGGCGAAAATTTTCGCGATTCTGAAAAGTGCTGGAATAAATTCTTTGTGGCACTATTCCGACGTAATTTTGCGAAAGGAATCGATCAAGCGCAGTCCCAATACGCTGCGAGCAACGGATCAACAGTTACAGCCAAAAAACGAGAACCAGTGATTTTCACATTTTTCAGCTGAAGATCTTTTTGCCGTCATTCCTCTGCTGTTGGTCCCAGGCTCTTTTCGCTGCGTTTTTTGAGTTCCTGGGGGTCCAATTGGTCGGGAAAGAGTCATACAAATCGATTCTGAGACGAAAGATTTTTTGGTCAAAAAAAAAGGAAGGCTAACCCCTTTGTATTTTTGGCGAAAATTTTCGCGATTCTGAAAAGTGCTGGAATAAATTCTTTGTGGCACTATTCCGACGTAATTTTGCGAAAGGAATCGATCAAGCGCAGTCCCAATACGCTGCGAGCAACGGATCAACAGTTACAGCCAAAAAACGAGAACCAGTGATTTTCACATTTTTCAGCTGAAGATCTTTTTGTCGTCATTCCTCTGCTGTTGGTCCCAGGCTCTTTTCGCTGCGTTTTTTGAGTTCCTGGGGGTCCAATTGGTCGGGAAAGAGTCATACAAATCGATTCTGAGACGAAAGATTTTTTGGTCAAAAAAAAAGGAAGGCTAACCCCTTTGTATTTTTGGCGAAAATTTTCGCGATTCTGAAAAGTGCTGGAATAAATTCTTTGTGGCACTATTCCGACGTAATTTTGCGAAAGGAATCGATCAAGCGCAGTCCCAATACGCTGCGAGCAACGGATCAACAGTTACAGCCAAAAAACGAGAACCAGTGATTTTCACATTTTTCAGCTGAAAATCTTTTTGTCGTCATTCCTCTGCTGTTGGTCCCAGGCTCTTTTCGCTGCGTTTTTTGAGTTCCTGGGGGTCCAATTGGTCGGGAAAGAGTCATACAAATCGATTCTGAGACGAAAGATTTTTTGGTCAAAAAAAAAGGAAGGCTAACCCCTTTGTATTTTTGGCGAAAATTTTCGCGATTCTGAAAAGTGCTGGAATAAATTCTTTGTGGCACTATTCCGACGTAATTTTGCGAAAGAAATCGATCAAGCGCAGTCCCAATACGCTGCGAGCAACGGATCAACAGTTACAGCCAAAAAACGAGAACCAGTGATTTTCACATTTTTCAGCTGAAGATCTTTTTGTCGTCATTCCTCTGCTGTTGGTCCCAGGCTCTTTTCGCTGCGTTTTTTGAGTTCCTGGGGGTCCAATTGGTCGGGAAAGAGTCATACAAATCGATTCTGAGACGAAAGATTTTTTGGTCAAAAAAAAAGGAAGGCTAACCCCTTTGTATTTTTGGCGAAAATTTTCGCGATTTTGAAAAGTGCTGGAATAAATTCTTTGTGGCACTATTCCGACGTAATTTTGCGAAAGAAATCGATCAAGCGCAGTCTTAATACGCTGCGAGCAACGGATCAACAGTTACAGCCAAGAAACGAGAACCAGTGATTTTCACATTTTTCAGCTGAAGATCTTTTCATCGTCATTTCTCTACTGTTGGTCCCAGGCTCTTGTCGCTGCGTTTTTTGAGTTCCTGGGGGTCCAATTGGTCGGGAAAGAGTCATACAAATCGATTCTGAGACGAAAGATTTTTTGGTCAAAAAAAAAGGAAGGCTAACCCCTTTGTATTTTTGGCGAAAATTTTCGCGATTCTGAAAAGTGCTGGAATAAATTCTTTGTGGCACTATTCCGACGTAATTTTGCGAAAGAAATCGATCAAGCGCAGTCTTAATACGCTGCGAGCAACGGATCAACAGTTACAGCCAAGAAACGAGAACCGGTGATTTTCACATTTTTCAGCTGAAGATCTTTTCATCGTCATTCCTCTACTGTTGGTCCCAGGCTCTTGTCGCTGCGTTTTTTGAGTTCCTGGGGGTCCAATTGGTCGGGAAAGAGTCATACAAATTGATTCTGAGACGAAAGATTTTTTGGTCAAAAAAAAAGGAAGGCTAACCCCTTTGTATTTTTGGCGAAAATTTTCGCGATTCTGAAAAGTGCTGGAATAAATTCTTTGTGGCACTATTCCGACGTAATTTTGCGAAAGGAATCGATCAAGCGCAGTCTTAATACGCTGCGAGCAACGGATCAACAGTTACAGCCAAAAAACGAGAACCAGTGATTTTCACATTTTTCAGCTGAAGATCTTTTCGTCGTCATTCCTCTGCTGTTGGTCCCAGGCTCTTTTCGCTGCGTTTTTTGAGTTCCTGGGGGTCCAATTGGTCGGGAAAGAGTCATACAAATTGATTCTGAGACGAAAGATTTTTTGGTCAAAAAAAAAGGAAGGCTAACCCCCTTGTATTTTTGGCGAAAATTTTCGCGATTTTGAAAAGTGCTGGAATAAATTCTTTGTGGCACTATTCCGACGTAATTTTGCGAAAGAAATCGATCAAGCGCAGTCTTAATACGCTGCGAGCAACGGATCAACAGTTACAGCCAAGAAACGAGAACCAGTGATTTTCACATTTTTCAGCTGAAGATCTTTTCATCGTCATTTCTCTACTGTTGGTCCCAGGCTCTTGTCGCTGCGTTTTTTGAGTTCCTGGGGGTCCAATTGGTCGGGAAAGAGTCATACAAATCGATTCTGAGACGAAAGATTTTTTGGTGAAAAAAAAAGGAAGGCTAACCCCTTTGTATTTTTGGCGAAAATTTTCGCGATTCTGAAAAGTGCTGGAATAAATTCTTTGTGGCACTATTCCGACGTAATTTTGCGAAAGGAATCGATCAAGCGCAGTCCCAATACGCTGCGAGCAACGGATCAACAGTTACAGCCAAAAAACGAGAACCAGTGATTTTCACATTTTTCAGCTGAAGATCTTTTTGTCGTCATTCCTCTGCTGTTGGTCCCAGGCTCTTTTCGCTGCGTTTTTTGAGTTCCTGGGGGTCCAATTGGTCGGGAAAGAGTCATACAAATCGATTCTGAGACGAAAGATTTTTTGGTCAAAAAAAAGGAAGGCTAACCCCTTTGTATTTTTGGCGAAAATTTTCGCGATTCTGAAAAGTGCTGGAATAAATTCTTTGTGGCACTATTCCGACGTAATTTTGCGAAAGGAATCGATCAAGCGCAGTCCCAATACGCTGCGAGCAACGGATCAACAGTTACAGCCAAAAAACGAGAACCAGTGATTTTCACATTTTTCAGCTGAAGATCTTTTTGTCGTCATTCCTCTGCTGTTGGTCCCAGGCTCTTTTCGCTGCGTTTTTTGAGTTCCTGGGGGTCCAATTGGTCGGGAAAGAGTCATACAAATCGATTCTGAGACGAAAGATTTTTTGGTCAAAAAAAAAGGAAGGCTAACCCCTTTGTATTCTTGGCGAAAATTTTCGCGATTCTGAAAAGTGCTGGAATAAATTCTTTGTGGCACTATTCCGACGTAATTTTGCGAAAGGAATCGATCAAGCGCAGTCCCAATACGCTGCGAGCAACGGATCAACAGTTACAGCCAAAAAACGAGAACCAGTGATTTTCACATTTTTCAGCTGAAGATCTTTTTGTCGTCATTCCTCTGCTGTTGGTCCCAGGCTCTTTTCGCTGCGTTTTTTGAGTTCCTGGGGGTCCAATTGGTCGGGAAAGAGTCATACAAATCGATTCTGAGACGAAAGATTTTTTGGTTAAAAAAAAGGAAGGCTAACCCCTCAGGATTTTTGGTGAAAATATGAAGATTCCGAAAAATGTTCGAATCGCAGTATCCGTACGCTATATCGACGTAATTTCACGAGAGGACCTGATTGCGCCAAGTTCGAACACGCTGCGAGCAACGGCCGAGGAGCGGCAACTGCAAAAACCAGGAACTTTTCAACAATTTTCTCAATCGCAGATCCAACGCTGTTCTTGATATCCTCAGCGCATTCTCAAGGGTTCAGTCAGTCTCAGAAGAATCGCACAAATCAATTGCAGATGGAAAAATTTCCGTATCCAAAAACGCCAAAAAAGCAAGGTCAACCCCTTCTACCAATGTATCAAGAGCTTTGACCAAAATACAGGAAATTTGCACAGGAGTTGTGAAAAGGTCGGTAAGAAAAGTTACGAATATATAACTACCAAGTTTTAGCTGTTTATTTAATACGCCTTAATCTTAATACAAGTGTTGGGGTGTCAGTGTGTAGTATTTCAACAAGTTAACTAATAGTATAAAGTGAAAGTCGAAAAGAAATGCAAAAGTATGTTAACATTGAATATTTCGTAATAAGTTTGAACATTAGAACAGTACAAAGGATTGCAGTATATATTATATTAAGCAGAATATGAAAAATATTATATTAGACAGTCATTGTCGTAGTTAGTAAGTATAGTCTAAGTTCTGGCTTACGTACAAGCGCAATGCACCCTTGCAAGATACGATATGTTACATTTGATACTGTATTGCTGCTACTTTTTGTAACCTGGATTGAAACGAATAAATAATTGAATTTTCCAATATTTTATTCGCAATTTGTCAGTTGTTAATACCACGATAATTGGAACGCCTTTTTTGGAATCCTTGATATCTGGTTAGTCCAGGCAAAGTCGTACGAATGGATTCGGAGATGAAAGGTCTTTGGTGAAGAAATCGTGAAGAAAGGAAGGCCAACCCTTTCGGACTTGTGCTGAAAATTTCAACAATTATGAAAATGTTGGAATCAATTTTTCGTCGCAGCATAGTGTATACCATTGAAAGCACATATCGGGTAGTTTAATCACCGTTGTTCTAATTATTCGGCCCATCGTTGTGAATCGAAGCCGTGGTCGTCGATCACGACGAAGCAACAGGATAAGAAACCATGACGATAAGTCGAGTTGCTGTTTCCCATCCACCGGCTGAATATTCGATTGAAAATAAAGTAAGCATCGTACTTCTCACATCTGAAATAAGAAAAAAGTTGAATATGATCGGTATAAGGGTTTTATCACAAAATATATTCTATAATATCCGCGAAACTTGTTACTCGCAAAAGCGATGTATTACAATTAGAACTCACAGTTTCTCCTATAAAGAAGATAACGCGATTGGTGACATCAATTTTCTCCATCCATTTCCGCAGCTGAGCTTCGTAATCAAGATGAAATAAACTACGCGCGCATATAGAATCGCAGCCATACATTACACGATGTTCCTCATCGCGTGGAAATACCCCCTCTTTCTTATCCCCCATGCATGAGCGAAAGGCAGAATCGCCCCCCGCAACTCCGTGCCTACAAAAGTGCGAAGATTATACACGTATATATAAACTACAAGTTATAACACATATATATATACACACACATCTCGTATAATCCAATGCCGTTATTCTTTCGCACGAGGGCACGAAGAATTGTCTGCGCCCATATCGGCGAAGTGAGCAAATACCCCCCACCCCCATCCCATAGACGGGGCACGTCCGCCATTTTTTCACGCGTCTGTGCACGATTGCGCGTATGTGTAAAAGTGTGCACAACAAACGCACAAGCACGCGGGTGAAGGAGAAAAATCAATAACTCCATCGTGCATCCCGTGCCCCGTTTCGGACCCCCCCCCCCATTTGCCCTTATCCTAACGTTGTAAAGTACAGAGCGCGGGGGAGGGAGAGGAAAGGGGGTTAACACACGGTGCCGTTACCGCTGTTGCTGTTGCTGTTGCTGTTGCTGCAAGGTCGGCAGCCTTGCCTCTGCCCTTCCACGTCCTGGAAATCGACCATGCGTGATAGGGGGCGTAGGGAATCCCCGCGACAGACGGCAGTTGTGGTCGATTGCCCCCCTTTTTCTCCCCTCAGGCTTGCTTCCCTTGTGCTGCCCCCTTCGTGCCGAAAGAATCGCGGATCGAGCGACTTTTTTTTCAATCTTTTACGTTGTTTTTTTTCTTATATTATAAGTGTATACATTTTTATTTTATTTATTTTTTTATTTTATTTTTTTTTTTTTTTGCCTTGTTTCAGAGGAAAGGAGAGAGCTGAGATTAGAATCAACCATTGCGCGGCATACCTATTGTTTGTAACACCGGTGTCGAACTAAGATCGTTCGAGACTCCACGTCAAAAATCATTGCTTAGAAACGGTGATATCTATTCAGATAATTTGAAAAAAATTCTGGGATACTCTTTGATTATGATATTTCAAGGCGAGTTGGATATCTTTGGTGAACTTGACTTTCGAATGTGGTAAAGAAATTCATAAAACAACAAAATAACGGGAAATCAATCGTAACTCACTGAATTTTTAGCTTCAAGAAGAACAACAAAAAAACAAAAAAAAACAAAATATGGACGTACTCCGAGATAGGAAAAAGGTATTTGTTTTGCGAATGAGTGAGATTGAATTTTTGGAATAAGAAAGAATTAACGATTTTTACGATATTTCGTAATTTATCTTGGATCAAATCAGATTATTTTTGATATTTTTTATGTGGAATTTAAGGTGAACATGCCGTGGGATTATTTTGACCTCGGTGTGCAGCGTAAGGGCTAAGAAGTTGATGGACTGTAACCGGTACTGTATCTAGAAAAATGAAGTGTAGAGACAACTAGATTCTTCGTTGTGTGAAAGAAAAATTTAATTTCAAGAGCCTTTTGATTTCAGACAAATCAACCCAAATTTTATCAACGAAACAAACCATTTCGTGAGAGCAAGAAGCTCCGTTGTTTGAATACCATCAGCGCTTCGTTTTTTCGGTTGCAATTGATGTGACGAAGTATGTGATTCGTAAAATTTGAACTCTTCCGAGGAACGATTTTCCTATATTTATGCACAAATCGGCTGGATCAAAAAATCACAAATTCGCAATGTTTTGTACCTCGTTTTTCGTACCTCGTTTTTCGTAAGTCCAACAATATTCAAACAGTTTTTTCAACGACACCTGTTTTACTCAATTCTTCTAGTCACTGCGACAAATTAAATTTATCTCAGTGTAGTTCTGTGAAATGAGCGCCGTCACATTTATTTTCGATATTCGATTCATTCGACTCTCGACATACATGCGTACATGGTACAATACAAGTTGTACAAAGTGCATGGAGTTTCGCCAAGCAGAAACAACAATGGTCGATAAATTGATATTCGAGACGGGTGTAACAGGATTATAACACTTTATTACTATGCCGTGCGTGCAGCCACCTCGAACGGCTTCCAACTTACAGTGACCGTCGGTTTTTCCAAACTCTACGACACTCGGGGCATTTTCGGTTCTTTGTCTTCTCGGAGTCGGCGTGCACGTTGCTAAGTCAATGTTTAATTCAAGTCTAAACAGTCGCCGAGCTCCGTTACATTCTTTTACCGTACGCGACTTCTCAATATTTACAGCCGTGTACGAACGCTCAGCAGCTTCGGTCAGTCAATTAGTTTACTGATTATGAAAATAGTTGATAAAACAATTGTTCGAAATTGGATATCAGAGTTACTGGATTCTTTGTTTTTTTTTTTTTTTTTGTTTCTATTTTATTTCAAAGATCTCACGATAAAAATTTATCTCCAATTTTAAAAAGAAAACGCGATTCTTCCGCATGTGGTATAATTTTAATACGTACGAACGAAGGCGAGGCAAGAATTAAAAATCTACTTGCTTTCAGCCGCTGGAAAAGGAATTGAATAAATTCAAGAGAAGAAACGCAACATAGCGTGAAGGTGAAAATATAATATAATAATGCAGGTGTGCAAATGTTTGGGTATTTTTTATTCGTATGTGTGTGTGTGTACATCAGTTGGAAAGTGTGCCAATGACCCTTATTGCAACGCCTCTCAAGCATCGCGAAACGTGCAATTATTTGCCGCAAGGTAAAAGTTTCATGCAATTGACCAAATTTACCGAGAATTGTTTTTCACCTTATGCATGTACAGCTGCGCAGACGATTTTGCTGAGTTTACAGTACGAGACTTCGGTCGGCAGTAGTTCTCAACATCTCGAGTCTTCGTACAAGTTTTCTCAGTTTTCACAGATTCGGTGAAATTTAGTAAAGTTTTTCGATTCACAAGACTGCATGTTTCAATAACAGATAATTTGGAAGTTTGATTCTGGAGTTTCAATTTTCTCGTCGATTTCACCAGCATTTTTAACAAGTTACACAATAATCTCGGGTCAGCTTTCTTCTCCTATCACTCAAGCGGACCTGAGCCTGCGATTATTAATTTTTCCCCGAGTTTGAGCGAAGCGCGAAGTATGTAAGTAAGTTAATTTACGAGTTCTGTCAGAATTGAGGGATAAGTATACGCAGCGCAAAAAGCTGCTGCAGGGTTATCAAGTTACACACCTCGCTACTGCTACAATGCTATGAAAGGTTATTGATTGTTTTGACTCGTAAATTTCAAACACGTTTAACGCTGCGGCATGTACCTCGTATACATACAGATATGTATATACAGACGTTTGGAACAAGCTTTTTTTCTATTTAACCACTTATATTTTTCGGATTCTAACTACTGCTCGAACACTGAACGCACATTGTTTACACTCTTGTCTCGATAATCTTAATCCTCTCGCGATAATTACACTTATAACTTTATCACCGCACGTATGTTTGATTTATCAAATTTACGGCTCACTTTTATTACACATGTACTCGAATAATCGTAACACTTGTAACTACTCTTGCGTCTTTGCACACTTCGTTCGACCGCATTCTCTGCTGCATTCGATACGGTAGATATGTAAAAAAATTATTTTCTACTAGCGAATTTGTGCAAAACGTAAGTAAACTAATCATCGCAACCGTTGCGCAGGTCTAAGTAATATTTTTCCTTTTTGTAACGCAAAGTGTCTCTTGATATCTTTTGTCAATCGTACGTTTTCCACATCTTGTGAACAATTATAAATGCGACATTTTTTATGTACAATAAAAATTTTTTTTCTTATTTATATCTTTGTTATCGTACTTGCTTCGCCTTATTTTCCCAGTTGATAACACGTTATATGAAATATCCGATTTGTTAGTTCGTAATATTACAAACACATATGTATCGTATACACGATACAAAGCGATGTATTATGCATAGACACATCAAACTTGCGAACCGCTGCGTAGAGCCTGCGATTATGATTATTCAAATGTGATTCTGCTTATTGTTAAATCTCGATTGACATTTGCGCAAAGATCTCTGACGGCGTCTCGGTGATCTTGATTGATAGTTTAGAACAGCCACGCAGTTGCAGATAATTACACAAATTGCGATATTGTTGTGGTATATATTATAAACATATCGTACATACCGATAGACGGTAGGTAATACATTCTGCATGTACGATAATAAAACACGATGCTTGTCCGCTGAGGAATAAATATTAAAAACAAATTCAACGTACTGAATATTTATAAAATATCGCTCCCTCCTCCATGCTTTCTCTACATCGCCTGCGGCGTGGCGAAGCGACGATATTGAAATTGAAAATTACACCTATCAAGAAACCCTTTCGTGTCACGTGCCTGCCTCTCGCACTGAGAGAAATTTTTACTTCCGGTTACCGCTCAGTCCTTGACTATTTTCATTTTTCACCACGATCGAAAAATATAGTTCTAGGTAGAAAATGAAAATTAGTTTTCTATCCGTTACTGTTCTTTGTCATTACGATCACTGTTGCTATATTTTCTTGCAACTGTTGCGAAAATTTAACGCTTGTGCAAGAATAAATTGACGTTAAAGCCTTGTTTAACTAAAACAAGTACAGTAAACCTCAGAAACTGATTTTGCGTTGCAATAACCAAAAAAGGATCGACAATAATTTTTCGTTTTTCGTAATCCTAACAATATTCAAACTGTTTTTTTTTAACGATACCTGTTTTGCTGAATTTTTCTAGTTTGTAATTACAGATCGCATGTAAACGATCATCGAGTAGATTGGACGATTTCCATTCTAAAAAATAAAATACGTTATAAATATTAATCAGGTATTCTATTCTCCTCTTTTGGCATAAAGGTCAATTTTAAGGAACCGATTATGCGCCAGGATCAGATTCAGTGTATCTGAAAAACGCTTTAGAGACTATTGGGACTTTCTTGGGCCTGCTTCATTGCGAAAATTTTTTAATCGCCAAACCTGGTCGTTGTAGTAAATTCGTCAAGCGGGAAAGAACACGCGAAGTTACGACACTGCGCACCCCACGGACCCGTGTCTGCACGGCTCGTTAACGAGCCCCCGTAGACGCGTGGCAAAGAAGGGGCCCATCGTGGTTGGGCCCACCGGGTCTTGCGGGCCCCTCGGCACGCGACCAGCTGTCCCGTCGTCCCGAGCCCTCCGAAGGGACGGCTGAATATTCAACGGGCTGGATTAGCTCAACTGCTCGGGGTCAATGGACTCGGTTTATGTTGTATTTACTGAGACAGAACGAAGATATTTAGCACCGTAGCACTTTACTATTCGATGATGGTTTTGGTGAATGATTTTGAGAGGCGTATCTTATAACCATTGTTTGATCTTTTATGTAAATTATACACTACGCGAGATCTATGACGAGGTATTCACCGATCGCAATAAATTTTCACTAGTTGGAGTATAATTGAATATCAATTTTAGAGCGTTGTTTGACCTTGTTTGGAAATTTTACGCGTAAGATTATTGAAATTTATCAAGAATCGAACGGTGAAATTAAGCGGAAATTTTTGAAGTACATAAGTATCGTAAATTTTCTTTAACGGACGTTTTTTGATAATTGATCCGTATGTTATGCACGTGCATTTAGTTACCGGTAATAATTAGATATCGTCAATATCGATGAAACGACGGCATTCCCGTTCGAGCTCAAAAGCATCGAGACAAATGAATTCGTCGTAGAAAAAATGACGACGGATTCGTTCGTCCGCAATGAGAAAAATTTCATTTGTTACAGTAACGAGAAAAATTGAGTAAAACAGGTATCGTTGAAAAAACTGTTTGAGTATTGTTGGAATTAGAAAAAACGAGGTGCGCCTAACCATTTTGCGCTATCGTCGATCCTTTTTTGGTTATTGCAACGCAAAATCAGTTTCTGAGGTTTACTCCACTTTTTTAGTTAAACAAGGCTTTAACGTCAATTTATCGTTGCACGAGCGTTAAATTTCCGCAACAGTAGCAAGAAAATATAGCAACAGCGATCGTAATGAGAAAGAACAGTAACGGATAGAAAAGTAATTTTCATTTTCTACCTAGAACTATATTTTTCGATTGTGGTAAAAAATGAAAATAGTTAAGGACTGAGCGGTAACGGGAATAAAAAATTTCTCTCAGTGTACTTATAATTGGTAGCAAAACACGTAGAATTAGATCGTGATTAGTAAAGCGTTGAAATTGAAACTGATACCGCAGTAACTCGATCCACATCACTGCGCATGATGCATAATATGTTGTAACTGATTAAGGAGAGAATAATCGTACGTAAGTGTTTCCATCTTTTTTATTTTCACTTATTTTTCTCTTTTTTTTCTCTCTCTCTCTCTCTCTCTCTCTCTTTTCTTTTTATCTTCATTCTTCCTCCGCCAGCCGAAGAGTTGGTAAGTGCGAATGTTTACGAGGCTGGTTTGCAGAGCTCGTGAAACGTGAAACTCTGGCCAACCGGTCGCTCGGTCGGAGTGAGCGCAAACCGCGTAGGCAAGGCGAAAGACGAAGAGGAAGACGAGGAAGAGGACGAGGGGCGAGAAAGGAAGGCTCTGAACCCGCTGCACAAGACTGCCCGCGATGGACTTTTATACCCACGTGTATTCAGGCGACCTACACACCCATCGGCTAAATGCGACACACATGGGAGACGCCTACGTCGCCGGTTCTCAGCCTCGCACCATTCCTCCTCTTCCTCCTCCTCATCCTCCTCACGTCGCCGCGGCGTGTGTATCTTTTACGGTCGCAAAAACACTCGAAAGTTAGTCCCAAGTTCCGGTTTAGTATACGTAGACATTCTTCGGCCTGTGATTATTCCCCTGCTCTTTACTGCCCGGCACTTGGCTGTAATGCACACTTTGAAAGACAAGGATTTTGGCTTCGGTATATTCACGATTTTATGAAACTTCCTACCGTGGTTGAGAAAATCACAGTTTAAAGGTTGCCGTAATTATCGCAGAAACTCGTATGTGACAGCTAATTTTCGCAGGATGAAACAATCCTGTTCATCGAATAATTTTTAACTCTGATATTCGCGCTTATAATCGTATACTGTAAGATTGATAATTGTATAAACTCGTCGGTTTATGTTCGCCGGAGAAACAGGAAGCACGTAATATGATTGTTATTAAATTTATCGACGATGATCGATTTGACACTTTGTGCATTAGTGTACAAGGTACTTAAACCTATACTTCCCTCTTCACATGATAGAATTCAATCTGCGAAGAACCGATAATCAATTGTACCTTGAAGTTTCTCTCTCTCCTGAAAAATAATAGAACTACATTTGCATTTCGATAAATGGGAAGAAAACTAAATTATATATTGGTTTGGTTTTATAGCGATAGCGAAATAAAACGCTGGAGTTTTTTTTTTTCTCTTTACGTATATAATCTGCACTTACTCAATACTCGAGTCAACTTTCAACACCGACTAGCGCGTATAACGTCAAACACAAGACGTCTAAAGACGTGTAACACGGTATCTGTAATGAAAAATGAGCAATTTATCAGACATGGATAGAATTTTTTTTTTTTTTTTTCAAGTTACAGGCACCCATCACGTCTCGCAATTATGTCTCATCGCTTTACGTTGTGTATTTCGATTTTTAGCCTCAGGCAGATATTTCTCCGTGTTACACGTACAGCCGATAAGTTATACGAGGTTTATCTGAACGCCCACGCGGTGTTTTATAAATTTGGACACTTTAACGCGTCGACACCAATACGCGTAATAATAATAAAGAAAACTCGAAGGTGAAAATCGAGGTGTTGAATTTATACGTACAGCCTCCGGCGTGATGTTTGACCCCGTGTCACCTTTGCTTTAACCTTGACCAACTGTTGCGGCGTGAAACGATTATGAGTATAAAAAAAAGTGAGAGCTGCAAGATTACGCGGATTATGGAAAATGTAGTCTTATGGCTGAGGAAACCTCGTCGAAGATTTTGTGACGTGAATAATGAAGTAAAAGACAGAGAGAGAGAGAGAGAGAGAGAGGCCAAAAAAAATTTTAAAATAAAAATAAAATCACAAGAAGCCGATGCAAGTCCACTTCGATACGTTCTCAGTTTCGTCGTTCATCAGCTACGGGAAGCCCTCCCACTTCCGGTTGATCGAATAATATCCGAGGCAAGAGGCTAATAGTGATAATATGTGTTTAACGCTCGGAAAATTATTTCAACAAACAGCGTTGGGTTCGGTAAATGGGACTAGAAGATGTTAAAAACCGTTGTGACACGTTCTCTGCATCCTTCGCACGAATTGAGATAAAAAAAAAGCATACCGCGAGCCGCGATCGGATTATTAAAATTAAGCGAGAGCATCGTAATTTTGTTATTTCTTCCTGCAAACGCGTAGCGTGTGGGAGTGAAATTAAAAATATACGGTACGTGGCGATAAAAATCTGTCTTATTTGACAAGTGCGAAGGAGCGAATAGTTAGCTTTGAAAAATTGTGAGAGAACATAATACAGATTCGCTGAAGTTGTTGGCACTGTTTTTCGGAAAATACTGCAACACCGAAACGCGTGTACACCATTATTCATTAAAGCGACACGGTTTCGACCACTGCGAGAGAATTCCGACGGTTATAATAATAAAGCGTACACAGAGTATCAACTCGGTAACCGGAGCTCTTGAAAGTATCTGGCCGGAAAAACCTTCCATTCTTGCACTGAGAGAAATTTTTAGTTCCGGTTACCGTTCGGTCCTTAACTATTTTCATTTTTTACCACAATCGAAAAATATACGTCTAGGTAGAAAATGAAAATTACTTTTCTATCCGTTACTGTTCTTTCTCATTAGGATCGCTGTTGCTATATTTTCTTGCAACCGTTGCGAAAATTTAATGCTCGTGCAGCAATAAATTGACGTTAAAGCCTTGTTTAACTAAAAAAGTAGAGTAAGCCGAAGAAACCGATTTTGCGTTGCAATAACCAAAAAAGAATCGACGATAGCGCAAAATGTTAACGCGTACCTCGTTTTTCGTAATTCCAACGATATTCAAACAGTTTTTTCAACGACACCTGTTTTACTCAATTTTTCTGGTGACTTTAACAAATAACATATTTCTCAGCGTGTTTTCCCATCGTTAGGCTCTCTTCTCACCTTCGCCACTTTATACTCGTGAGCGGTTCAACTTCCCGAGTCGCTTCTTACGAGGCCCGATCCCTCGGACGATCGTAAACAGCTCCGGTTTAGAGTTCTTCTCCTTTTTCCATCTTGGCTGTAACCCTTGCGCCGTCGGTTTAGAGTTGTTGACACGCAACGGAGGCTGCACAAGCAAAAGCACAAGCACAAGCACAAGCATCGGCATCAACGGTCCATGGGTAGGGAGCCAGCAGAGTTGAGGCAAGACTTATTCATAGGTTTAAATTTAAACGTTTGCCCCTGGGCCGTTCTTCTCTCCGACTTTCTTACGTAAGGACGACCTCTGAAGGGTGAGCCTCTTGCGGGGTGTTTAGAGACCCGCTCCGATTCGCCACTATTTCCACACTTCCATGTCCATTGGCCACTGCGGACGAGGGTCGCCAGAGAGACTAGGCTAAGATTGGTTCCGAGAATCGCGCCTACGATGGAAACCTGCCAAAACACAAATTACCAGCTGCGGGGGGTCTTTGCCGCACTGACAGGGGTTAAAAAGGGGTTAAAACCTCGCTCCGAGTCCGACAAAAGTCAGAAAAGTAGGCAAACCACTTTCCGGCCCTTCGTCGCGATCCCCGACCTTCCACTTCTCGTTCATTACCTGTCTTTTCTTCACTGAGAAAAATTTCATTTGTTACGGTAACTAGAAAAATTTAGTAAAACAGGTATCGTTGAAAAAACTGTTTGAATATTGTTGGAATTAGGAAAAACGAGGTGCGCCTAACCATTTTACGCTATTGTCGATCCTTTTTTGGTTATTGCAACGCTGAATCAGTTTCTGAGGTTTACTCCACTTTTTTAGTCAAACAAGGCTTTAACGTCGATTTATCGTTGCACAAGCGTTAAATTTTCGCAACAGTTGCAAGAAAATATAGCAACAGCGATCGTAATGAGAAAGAACAGTAACGGATAGAAAAGTAATTTTCATTTTCTACCTAGAACTATATTTTTCGATTGTGATAAAAAATGAAAACAGTCAAGGACTGAGCGGTATCCGGAAATAAAAATTTCTCTCAGTGTTTCTTTCGAAGCGATTCCCTTCGTAGATGGAAAATCCGAAGCACGCGTTGAAATTGTGTGCCGTGAATTTGTTTCAAATCCCGCGGCTTCAGGTTTCAAAATGGCGGCCAACTTCAAGTGTTTCGAAACTTGATCATCCCGCAATTCTACGATATTCGTAAAATTCTATCTATGCAACACCTACAAGATGAGATCAGTTCACACCTTCTTCGATTTTTAACCACATAAATATCTCGATGCTCATTGTTCGATTCCTTGTTTCGAGCCGTCGCTTCAGGGATGAATCTGACAATGCTCGTCGAGAGTCCAGACCTTGAGAAACGTAACCGTACAATCTCGCCCAAGAGGCGGTGTGTGAAAGGTGTTGGAGAACGGGAGTGAAGAATGCAGCAGGAAAGGAGACCCTGACTTACTGACCCTTTTACGTCTTTGGTCTTCGCGGCCTCCAGACGCGTCGTCGTCGTCGTGGTGTCGTAAAGTTTGTAAACACGCGTGCAGTCCGTAAGCATAGAGTTATAATAAGTAAGTATAAATTAATTACTGCGAATTTAACAGGCGGTAGGTGTAACAAATCTGCGGTGATTAATCAAACAATCCTTTATCCACACTCGATCGAAGCGTACATATAACGATTAAAACGAGCGTGCGATTTAAATGAAACGAGAAAAAAAGACCGGCTCACCGGACGATTCTCGAAAAGATCTATCCCCTCCTAGATCACAGATCTGAAAAAAAAACCAGAAATACTCGTGCGATGAATTACGAAAATTCGTCAACCACGTGATACAATTACGCGATATTAGACCGATAAATAAACAATATATAAATTGGAACTACGCGACGATGAAATAAAACCTGAGAACCAACGACGCGATCGAATCTCTCGCTCTTCTCACCTCGTTTCCTTTTTTATTTTCGTTTCTACTTCGAGAAGGAAGGCAGAGGCGAAAGTCGGCGTGTATAGATAGAGCTGGTTTTGTGTCCCTCCTCAAAAAAAAGGGTGAGAAATAAAGAAAACGAGAGGAAGAAAACGCGGGCTTTGCGACTCGATTGGCCGGGGCGAGGCGTCCTTGCCTAACCGAAGCCTCGTGTTGGGGTGTAGATGGATTTTGGTAACGGCGCACGATTGGCCGATGAAACCGAGCCGGGATCCGATTGGTCCGCGCTCTCGGCCTCTTAGTCATCGCTCCAGATATGGAAAATTGGCGGCCCGCCAATTTCGGCGGAAAAACTCTCTTAAGGGGCTGCACTGCGCTCTGTAACCTCTGTTATATTAAACGACCCCGGCTAAAAATCGAACGGTTAGGTAGAAGATAGTTGCGCAATGTTTTCGCCCGGCAGCCGCGACCCGATTATCATTTATTTTTTTTTTTTATCTTCAATGCTTGCAAAAGCCGCTGACGCCATTTTCTTGTTCACAAGATTTGGTTTGCCCGCACCTTATTTGTTTTTTTTTCTATTTTATCCTCAGAAAGTGAACCCTGACGAAACCGAGGCACAAAATTTGCGCGAAATATTCACTCGCGTATAAAATATTCGCAGTTTCGAGTCAAAGGTTTGATATTTTGTAGCGTAAAAAATGGAGAAAAAATTTTAAAAAATCGTCGACTTCTCTTTTCTCCCCATCGTTTTTTGTTTTTTTTTTTTTTCCAGAAACTATAGTATTAACGACGCCACAGTCGACGATTCTGGGATACGGTCACCACTGTGTTACAACAATTTTCCATGAATTATTGCTGGTCACATTATGTCGGCTATTACACGGCTGAACGAGTGTCTGCTGGGATAAGAAATAACACAAAGCGAAGGTAGCGCATGCAGCGGATAAACGTCGAGGACGGGTTTCTATTATACGGGCATAACGCGGGAATGATGATAAATTACACCACGTATAATATGTACATATATTTTTCGGTCTATGGCGAATGAAACTCTCTCTCTCTCTCTCTCGCTCTCTCTCGTATGGCCTTCGCTGCGGTTTTTAAACGCGGGACTTTACGACGCTCAGCGGGCTTTCCGCACTGTCTCATTTCGCACCCGAGGGGAGAAACGCGGCGTTAAATTTTTTATTCTTTCTTTCCTTTTTTGCAGAAAAATGGAAACAAAAAAAAAAAAAAAATTAAATAAAAAAAAAGAACATAAGCACATATCTCTTTTCACCCTCTGCGAATCTCCTGTTAACTACGGTTGAAGGCTGCGACAACTTTTACACAGTGTGTTACAACTCGATGCTTTCTAATTTTATTTTCCTTGAACTGATCATTGGACTTGCATGCCGTGTTAATCAAATTATATACGAAGAAGTCAAAACGGGTATAATATATCTGGGATATAGGTATGAAACAAAAATTGTATACGCGAACCGTAGGGTTGTACATTCTTTAATCTATTTGTTTTTCAAGGTGTCACTCGGAAAACTTTCTGGCGAATACTGAAAAGAAATTTTCGTAAAACCTGAAGAAGGTAGGAAAATATTTAGAGTTCGCTACCGATTATTGTCATACTATTTATTTATTTTCTATGCGTACGCCTTACGGACTTGTATATATATAAGTTTATTTTTTTCATATCGTGGTCCAATTAATCATTGTTCATAAAAATCAGTACTGAAAACGAAACAGGTACATCAAGGTGATGCGATATTCCTATTTCGGTAGCAAAAAATGTTATCCAAATTTCTTCGAGGCGATTAATCTTTCGGATAAAAGACGAGAACAGCCAACTGCGGAATCGTTAGGCGCTGTTTGCCGTTGATCGGTGAACGATTAACTGGACCACTGTACAAAAAACAATAAACTAACGTATATACGTAAGCCCGTAAGGTGTACGCGTAAAAACAAATAAAAAATATTACAATAATCGGTAGCGACCTCTAAATATTTTCCCATCTCCTCCAGGTTTTACGACAATTTTTTTTTTTTCAGCATTCGTCAAGAATTTTTCGAGTGTCATCTTAGAAAACGAAAGTCAACAATGAACCACCCTAA